>NC_030384.2:4699577-4753685 GCF_001625215.2 Daucus carota subsp. sativus | reverse complement strand
TTCATCTTTACTCGTTTGAGCGTGGAAACAACTTGTAGCTTCATTTAAGTTGACTCGATTGAAGTTGGAAACAACTTGTAGCTTCATTATTGACTCGATTGAAGGGGAAACAACTGTGCTTCATTTCAGACTTGTTTGATGTTGAAAACTTTGTAGCTTCATTTTCGGTTGTTTGAAGTTGGAAACAACTTTTAGTTTCATCTTTACTCGTTTGAGCCCGGAAAGACTTGTAGCTTCATTATTGACTCGATTGAAGTTGGAAACAACTTGTACTTCATTTCAGACTTGTTTGAAGTTGAAAACAACTTGTAGCTTCATTTTTAGTTGTTTGAAGTTGGAAACAACGTTTAGTTTCATCTTTACTCATCGTTGAGCCCGGAAACAACTTGTAGCTTCATTATTGACTCGATTGAAGTTGGAAACAACTTGTAGCTTTATTTCAGACTTGTTTGATGTTGAAAACAACTTGTAGCTTCATTTTCGGTTGTTTGAAGTTCGAAACAACTTTTAGTTTCATCTTTACTCGTTTGAGCCCAGAAACAACTTGTAGCTTCATTATTGAATCGATTGAAGTTGGAAACAACTTGTAACTTCATTTCAGACATGTTTGAAGTTGAAAACAACTTGTAGCTTCATTTTCGGTTGTTTGAAGTTGGAAGCGACTTTTAGTTTCATCTTTACTCGTTTGAGCTGGGAAACAACTTGTAGCTTCATTATTGACTCGATTAAAGTTGGAAACAACTTGTAACTTCATTTCAGACAGGTTTGAAGTTGAAAACAACTTGTAGCTTCATTTTCGGTTGTTTGAAGTTGGAAACGACTTTTAGTTTCATCTTTACTCTCGTTTTTTGAGCCTGGAAACAACTTGTAGCTTCATTATTGACTCGATTGAAGTTGGAAACAACTGTAGCTTCATTATTGACTCGATTGAAGTTGGAAACAACTTGTAGCTTCATTATTGACTCGATTGAAGTGGAAACAACTTGTAGCATTTTTTTTCAGACTTGTTTGATGTTGATCAACTTGTAGCTAGCGTCATTTTTCGGTTGTTTGAAGTTGGAAAAAACTTTTAGTTTCATCTTTACTCGTTTGAGCCCGAAACAACTTGTAGCTTCATTATTGACTCGATTGAAGTTGGAAACACTTGTAGCTTTATTTCAGACTTGTTTGATGTTGAAAACAACTTGTAGCTTCATTTTCGGTTGTTTGAAGTTGGAAACACTTTTAGTTTCATCTTTACTCGCGTTTGAGCCCGGAAACAACTTGTAGCTTCATTATTGACTCGATTGAAGTTGGAAACAACTTGTAACTTCATTTCAGACTGTTTTAAGTTGAAAACAACTTGTAGCTTCATTTTTCGGTTGTTTGAAGTTGGAAACAACTTTTAGTTTCATCTTTACTCGTTTGAGCTGGAAACAACTTGTAGCTTCATTATTGACTCGATTGAAGTTGGAAACAACTTGTACTTCATTTCAGACAGGTTTGAAGTTGAAAACAACTGTAGCTTCATTTTTGGTTGTTTGAAGTTGGAAACAACTTTTAGTTTCATCTTTACTCGTTTGAGCCCGGAAACAACTTGTAGCTTCATTATTGACTCGATTGAAGTTGGAAACAACTTGTAGCTTCATTTCAGACTTGTTTGATGTTGAAAACAACTTGTAGCTTCATTTTCGGTTGTTTGAAGTTGAAACAACTTTTAGTTCATCTTTACTCGTTTGAGCCGGAACAACTTGTAGCTTCATTATTGAATCGATTGAAGTTGGAAACAACTTGTAGCTTCATTATTGACTCGATTGAAGTTGGAAACAACTTGTAGCTTCATTTCAGACTTGTTTGAAGTTGAAAACATTTGTAGCTTCATTTTCGGTTGTTTGAAGTTGGAAACAACTTTTAGTTTCATCTTTACTCGTTTGAGAGCCCGGAAAACTTGTAGCTTCATTATTGACTCGATTGAAGTTGGAAACAACTTGTAGCTTCATTTCAGACTTGTTTGATGTTGAAAAAAACTTGTAGCTTCATTTTCGGTTGTTTGAAGTTCGAAACAACTTTTAGTTTCATCTTTACTCGTTTGAGCCCAGAACAACTTGTAGCTTCATTATTGAATCGATTGAAGTTGGAAACAACTTGTAACTTCATTTCAGACATGTTTGAAGTGGAAAACAACTTGTAGCTTCATTTTCGGTTGTTTGAAGTTGGAAACAACTTTTAGTTTCATCTTTACTCGTTTGAGCCCGGAAACAACTTGTAGCTTCATTATTGACTCGATTGAAGTTGGAAACAACTTGTAACTTCATTTCAAGACAGGTTTGAAGTTGAAAACAACTTGTAGCTTCATTTTTGGTTGTTTGAAGTTAGAAACAACTTTTTTTTCATCTTTACTCGTTTGAGCCCGGAAACAACTTGTAGCTTCATTATTGACTCGATTGAAGTTGGAAACAACTTAGCTTAATTTCAGACTTGTTTGATGTTGAAAACAACTTGTAGCTTAATTTTCGGTTGTTTGAAGTTCGAAACAACTTTTAGTTTCATCTTTACTCGTTTGAGCCCAGAAACAACTTGTAGCTTCATTATTGAATCGATTGAAGTTGGAAACAACTTGTAACTTTCATTTCAGACTGTTTGAAGTTGAAAACAACTTGTAGCTTCATTTTCGGTTGTTTGAAGTTGGAAGCGACTTTTAGTTTCATCTTTACTCGTTGAGCTGGAAAACAACTTGTAGCTTCATTATTGACTCGATTAAAGTTGGAAACAACTTGTAGCTTCATTCAGACTTGTTTGAAGTTGAAAACAACTTGTAGCTTCATTTTCGGTTGTTTGAAGTTGGAAACGACTTTTAGTTTCATCTTTACTCGTTTGAGCCTGGAAACAACTTGTAGCTTCATTATTGACTCGATTGAAGTTGGAAACAACTTGTAGCTTCATTTTGACTCGTTGAAGTTGGAAACAACTTGTAGCTTCATTATTGACTCGATTCAAGTTGGAAACAACTTTAGCTTCATTTCAGACTTGTTTGATGTTGATCAACTTGTAGCTTCTTTTTCGGTTGTTTGAAGTTCGAAAAAACTTTAGTTTCATCATTTTCTCGTTTTTGAGCCAGAAACAACTTGTAGCTTCATTATTGAGTCGATTGAAGTTGGAAACAACTTGTAGTTTTATTTCAGACTTGTTTGATGTTGAAAACAACTTGTAGCTTCATTTTCGGTTGTTTGAAGTTAGAAACAACTTTTAGTTTCATCTTTACTCGTTTGAGCCCGAAACAACTTGTAGCTTCATTATTGACTCGATTGAAGTTGGAAACAACTTGTAGCTTATTTCAGACTTGTTTGATGTTGAAAACAACTTGTAGCTTCATTTCGGTTGTTTGAAGTTCGAAACAACTTTTAGTTTCATCTTTACTCGTTTGAGCCCGGAAACAACTTGTAGCTTCATTATTGACTCGATTGAAGTTGGAAACAACTTGTAACTTCATTTCAGACATGTTTGAAGTTGAAAACAACTTGTAGCTTCATTTTCGGTTGTTTGAAGTTGGAAGCGACTTTTAGTTTCATCTTTACTCGTTTGAGCTGGGAAACAACTTGTAGCTTCATTATTGACTCGATTAAAGTTGGAAACAACTTGTAACTTCATTTCAGACAGGTTTTGAAGTTGAAAACAACTTGTAGCTTCATTTTCGGTTGTTTGAAGTTGGAAACGACTTTTAGTTTCATCTTTACTCGTTTGAGCCCGGAAACAACTTGTAGCTTCATTATTGACTCGATTGAAGTTGGAAACAACTTGTAGCTTCATTATTGACTCGATTGAAGTTGGAAACAACTTGTAGCTTCATTTCAGACTTGTTTGAAGTTCGAAAAAACATTTGTAGCTTCATTTTCGGTTGTTTGAAAGTTGGGAACAACTTTTAGTTTCATCTTTACTCGTTTGAGCCCGGAAACAACTTGTAGCTTCATTATTGACTCGATTGAAGTTGGAAACAACTTGTAGCTTCATTTCAGACTTGTTTGAAGTTGAAACAACTTGTAGCTTCATTTTCGGTTGTTTGAAGTTGGAAACAACTTTTAGTTTCATCTTTACTCGTTTGAGCCCGGAACAACTTGTAGCTTCATTATTGACTCGATTGAAGTTGGAAACAACTTGTAGCTTTATTTCAGACTTGTTTGATGTTGAAAACAACTTGTAGCTTAATATTCGGTTGTTGAAGTTCGAAACAACTTTTAGTTTTCATCTTTACTCGTTTGAGCCCAGAAACAGCTTGTAGCTTCATTATTGAATCGATTGAAGTTGGAAACAACTTGTAACTTCATTCAGACATGTTTGAAGTTGAAAACACTTGTAGCTTCATTTTCGGTTGTTTGAAGTTGGAAGAGACTTTTAGTTTCATCTTTACTCGTTTGAGCTGGGAAACAACTTGTAGCTTCATTATTGACTCGATTAAAGTTGGAAACAACTTGTAACTTCATTTCAGACAGGTTTGAAGTTGAAAACAACTTGTAGCTTCATTTTCGGTTGTTTAAGTTGGAAACGACTTTTAGTTTCATCTTTACTCGTTTGAGCTTGAAACAACTGTAGCTTCATTATTGACTCGATTGAAGTTGGAAACAACTTGTAGCTTCATTATTTGACTCGATTGAAGTTGAAACAACTTGTAGCTTCATTATTGACTCGATTGAAGTTGGAAACAACTTTTAGCTTCATTTTAGACTTGTTTGATGTTGATCAACTTGTAGCTTCATTTTCGGTTGTTTGAAGTTCGAAAAACTTTTAGTTTCACATCTTTTCTCGTTTGAGCCCAGAACAACTTGTAGCTTCATTATTGAGTCGATTGAAGTTGGAAACAACTTGTAGTTTTATTTCAGACTTGTTTGATGTTGAAAACAACTTGTAGCTTCATTTCGGTTGTTTGAAGTTAGAAACAACTTTTAGTTTCATCTTTACTCTTTGAGCCCGGAAACAACTTGTAGCTTCATTATTGAATCGATTGAAGTTGAAAACAACTTGTAACTTCATTTCAGACATGTTTGAAGTTGAAAACAACTTGTAGCTTCATTTTCTGTTGTTTGAAGTTGGAAGCGACTTTTAGTTTCATCTTTACTCGTTTGAGCTGGGAAACAACTTGTAGCTTCATTATTGACTCGATTAAAGTGAAAACAACTGTAACTTCATTTCAGACAGGTTTTTGAAGTTGAAAACAGCTTGTAGTTTCATTTTTGGTTGTTTGAAGTTAGAAACAACTTTTAGTTTCATCTTTACTCGTTTGAGCTTGGAAACAACTTGTAGCTTCATTATTGACTCAATTGAAGTTGGAAAACAACTGTAGCTTAATTTCAGACTTGTTTGATGTTGAAAACAACTTGTAGCTTAATTTTCGGTTGTTTGAAGTTCGAAACAACTTTTAGTTTCATCTTACTCGTTTGAGCCTGGAAACAACTTGTAGCTTCATTATTGAATCGATTGAAGTTGGAAACAACTTGTAGCTTCATTATTGACTCGATTGAAGTTGGAAACAACTTGTAGCTTCATTTCAGACTTGTTTGAAGTCGAAAACATTGTAGCTTCATTTTCGGTTGTTTGAAGTTGGAAACAACTTTTAGTTTCATCTTTACTCGTTTGAGCCCGGAAAGAACTTGTAGCTTCATTATTACTCGATTGAAGTTGGAAACAACTTTTAGCTTAATTTCAAACTTGTTTGATGTTGAAAAAACTTGTAGCTTAATTTCCGGTTGTTTGAAGTTCGAAACAACTTTTAGTTTCATCTTTACTCGTTTGAGCCCAGAAACAACTTGTAGCTTCATTATTGAATCGATTGAAGTTGGAAACAACTTGTAACTTCATTTCAGACATGTTTGAAGTGGAAAACAACTTGTAGCTTCATTTTCGGTTGTTTGAAGTTGGAAGCGACTTTTAGTTTCATCTTTACTCGTTTGAGCTGGGAAACAACATGTAGCTTCATTATTGACTCGATTAAAGTTGGAAACAACTTGTAACTTCATTTCAGACAGGTTTGAAGTTGAAAACAGCTTGTAGCTTCATTTTTGGTTGTTTGAAGTCAGAAACAACTTTTAGTTTCATCTTTACTCGTTTGAGCCCGGAAACAACTTGTAGCTTCATTATTGACTCAATTGAAGTTGGAAACAACTTGTAGCTTAATTTCAGACTTGTTTTGATGTTGAAAACAACTTGTAGCTTAATTTTCGGTTGTTTGAAGTTCGAAACAACTTTTAGTTTCATCTTTACTCGTTTGAGCCAGAAAACAACTTGTAGCTTCATTATTGAATCGATTGAAGTTGGAAACAACTTGTAACTTCATTTCAGACATGTTTGAAGTTGAAAACAACTTGTAGCTTCATTTTCGGTTGTTGAAGTTGGAAGCGACTTTTAGTTTCATCTTTACTCGTTTGAGCTGGAAAACAACTTGTAGCTTCATTATTGACTCGATTAAAGTAGGAAACAACTTGTAGCTTAATTCAGACTTGTTTGATGTTGAAACAACTTGTAGCTTCATTTTTGGTTGTTTGAAGTTGGAAACAACTTTTAGTTTCATCTTTACTCGTTTGAGCCTGGAAACAACTTGTAGCTTCTTATTGACTCGATTGAAGTTGGAAACAACTTGTAGTTTCATTAATTGACTCGATTGAGTTGGAAACAACTTGTAGCTTCATTATTGACTCGATTGAAGTTGGAAACAACTTGTAGCTTCATTTCAGACTTGTTGATGTTGAAACAACTTGTAGCTTCATTTTCGGTTGTTTGAAGTTCGAAACAACTTTTAGTTTCATCTTTTCTCGTTTGAGCCCGAAACAACTTGTAGCTTCATTATTGAGTCGATTGAAGTTGGAAACAACTTGTAGTTTTATTTCAGACTTGTTTGATGTTGAAAACAACTTGTAGCTTCATTTTCGGTTGTTTGAAGTTCGAAACAACTTTTAGTTTCATCTTTACTCGTTTGAGCCCGGAAACAACTTGTAGCTTCATTATTGAATCGATTGAAGTTGGAAACAACTTGTAACTTCATTTCAGACATGTTTGAAGTTGAAAACAACTTGTAGCTTCATTTTTCGGTTGTTTGAAGTTGGAAAGCGACTTTTAGTTTCATCTTTACTCGTTTGAGCTGGGAAACAACTTGTAGCTTCATTATTGACTCGATTAAAGTTGGAAACAACTTGTAACTTCATTTCAGACAGTTTTGAAGTTGAAAACAACTTGTAGCTTCATTTCGGTTGTTTGAAGTTGGAAACGACTTTTAGTTTCATCTTTACTCGTTTGAGCCTGGAAACAACTTGTAGCTTCATTATTGACTCGATTGAAGTTGGAAACAACTTGTAGCTTCATTATTGACTCGATTGAAGTTGGAAACAACTTGTAGCTTCATTTCAGACTTGTTTGAAGTCGAAAACATTTGTAGCTTCATTTTCGGTTGTTTGAAGTTGGAAACAACTTTTAGTTTCATCTTTACTCGTTTGAGCCCGGAAAGAACTTGTAGCTTCATTATGAATCGATTGAAGTTGGAAACAACTTGTAACTTCATTTCAGACATGTTTTAAGTTGAAAACAACTTGTAGCTTCATTTTCGGTTGTTTGAAGTTGGAAGCGACTTTAGTTTCATCTTTACTCGTTTGAGCTGGGAAACAACTTGTAGCTTCCTTATTGACTCTATTAAAGTTGGAAAACAACTTGTAACCTCATTTCAGACAGGTTTGAAGTTGAAAACAACTTGTAGCTTCATTTTCGTTGTTTGAAGTTGGAGGAAAGACTTTTAGTTTCATCTTTACGTTTGAGCCTGGAAACAACTTGTAGCTTCATTATTGACTCGATTGAAGTGGAAACAACTGTAGCTTCATTATTGACTCGATTGAAGTTGGAAACAACTTGTAGCTTCATATTGACTCGATTCACGTTGGAAACAACTTTTAGCTTCATTTCAGACTTGTTGATGTTGATCAACTTGTAGCTTCATTTTCGGTTGTTTGAAGTTCGAAACAACTTTTAGTTTCATCTTTTCTCGTTTGAGCCCAAAGAAACAACTTGTAGCTTCATTATTGAGTCGATGAATTGAAACAACTTGTGGTTTATTCAGACTTGTTTGATGTTGAAAACAACTTGTAGCTTCATTTTCGGTTGTTTGAAGTTAGAAACAACTTTTAGTTTCATCTTTACTCTTTTGAGCCCGGAAACAACTTGTAGCTTCATTATTGAATCGATTGAAGTTGAAAACAACTTGTAACTTCATTTCAGACATGTTTGAAGTTGAAAACAACTTGTAGCTTCATTTTCTGTTGTTTGAAGTTGGAAGCGACTTTTAGTTTCATCTTTACTCGTTTGAGCTGGGAAACAACTTGTAGCTTCATTATTGACTCGATTAAAGTTGAAAACAACTTGTAACTTCATTTCAGACAGGTTTGAAGTTGAAAACAGCTTGTAGTTTCATTTTTGGTTGTTTGAAGTTAGAAACAACTTTTAGTTTCATCTTTACTCGTTTGAGCTTGGAAACAACTTGTAGCTTCATTATTGACTCAATTGAAGTTGGAAACAACTTGTAGCTTAATTTCAGACTTGTTTGATGTTGAAAACAACTTGTAGCTTAATTTTCGGTTGTTTGAAGTTCGAAACAACTTTTAGTTTCATCTTTACTCGTTTGAGCCTGGAAAACAACTTGTAGCTTCATTATTGAATCGATTGAAGTTGGAAACAACTTGTAGCTTCATTATTGACTCGATTGAAGTTGGAAACAACTTGTAGCTTCATTTCAGACTTGTTTGAAGTCGAAAACATTTGTAGCTTCATTTTCGGTTGTTTGAAGTTGGAAACAACTTTTAGTTTCATCTTTACTCGTTTGAGCCCGGAAAGAACTTGTAGCTTCATTATTTACTCGATTGAAGTTGGAAACAACTTTTAGCTTAATTTCAAACTTGTTTGATGTTGAAAAAAACTTGTAGCTTAATTTCCGGTTGTTTGAAGTTCGAAACAACTTTTAGTTTCATCTTTACTCGTTTGAGCCAGAAACAACTTGTAGCTTCATTATTGAATCGATTGAAGTTGGAAACAACTTGTAACTTCATTTCAGACATGTTTGAAGTGGAAAACAACTTGTAGCTTCATTTTCGGTTGTTTGAAGTGGAAGCGACTTTTAGTTTCATCTTTACTCGTTTGAGCTGGGAAACAACATGTAGCTTCATTATTGACTCGATTAAAGTTGGAAACAACTTGTAACTTCATTTCAGACAGGTTTGAAGTTGAAAACAGCTTGTAGCTTCATTTTTGGTTGTTTGAAGTCAGAAACAACTTTTAGTTTCATCTTTACTCGTTTGAGCCCGGAAACAACTTGTAGCTTCATTATTGACTCAATTGAAGTTGGAAACAACTTGTAGCTTAATTTCAGACTTGTTTGATGTTGAAAACAACTTGTAGCTTAATTTTCGGTTGTTTGAAGTTCGAAACAACTTTTAGTTTCATCTTTACTCGTTTGAGCCCAGAAACAACTTGTAGCTTCATTATTGAATCGATTGAAGTTGGAAACAACTTGTAACTTCATTTCAGACATGTTTGAAGTTGAAAACAACTTGTAGCTTCATTTTCGGTTGTTTGAAGTTGGAAGCGACTTTTAGTTTCATCTTTACTCGTTTGAGCTGGAAAACAACTTGTAGCTTCATTATTGACTCGATTAAAGTAGGAAACAACTTGTAGCTTAATTCCAGACTTGTTTGATGTTGAAAACAACTTGTAGCTTCATTTTCGGTTGTTTGAAGTTGGAAACGACTTTTAGTTTCATCTTTACTCGTTTGAGCCTGGAAACAACTTGTAGCTTCATTATTGACTCGATTGAAGTTGGAAACAACTTGTAGGTTCATTATTGACTCGATTGAAGTTGGAAACAACTTGTAGCTTCATTATTGACTCGATTCAAGTTGGAAACAACTTTTAGCTTCATTTCAGACTTGTTTGATGTTGATCAACTTGTAGCTTCATTTTCGGTTGTTTGAAGTTCGAAAAAACTTTTAGTTTCATCTTTTCTCGTTTGAGCCCAGAAACAACTTGTAGCTTCATTATTGAGTCGATTGAAGTTGGAAACAACTTGTGGTTTTATTTCAGACTTGTTTGATGTTGAAAACAACTTGTAGCTTCATTTTCGGTTGTTTGAAGTTAGAAACAACTTTTAGTTTCATCTTTACTCGTTTGAGCCCGGAAACAACTTGTAGCTTCATTATTGAATCGATTGAAGTTGAAAACAACTTGTAACTTCATTTCAGACATGTTTGAAGTTGAAAACAACTTGTAGCTTCATTTTCTGTTGTTTGAAGTTGGAAGCGACTTTTAGTTTCATCTTTCCTCGTTTGAGCTGGGAAACAACTTGTAGCTTCATTATTGACTCGATTAAAGTTGGAAACAAGTTGTAACTTCATTTCAGACAGGTTTGAAGTGGAAAACAACTTGTAGCTTCATTTTCGGTTGTTTGAAGTTGGAAACGACTTTTAGTTTCATCTTTACTCGTTTGAGCCTGGAAACAACTTGTAGCTTCATTATTGACTCGATTGAAGTTGGAAACAACTTGTAGCTTCATTATTGACTCGATTGAAGTTGGAAACAACTTGTAGCTTCATTTCAGACTTGTTTGAAGTCGAAAACATTTGTAGCTTCATTTTCGGTTGTTTGAAGTTGGAAACAACTTTAAGTTTCATCTTTACTCGTTTGAGCCCGGAAAGAACTTGTAGCTTCATTATTTACTCGATTGAAGTTGGAAACAACTTGTAGCTTCATTTCAGACTTGTTTGAAGTTGAAAACAACTTGTAGCTTCATTTTTAGTTGTTTGAAGTTGGAAACAACTTTTAGTTTCATCTTTTCTCATTTGAGCCCGGAAACAACTTGTAGCTTCATTATTGACTCGATTGAAGTTGGAAACAACTTGTAGCTTTATTTCAGACTTGTTTGATGTTGAAAACAACTTGTAGCTTCATTTTCGGTTGTTTGAAGTTGGAAACAACTTTTAGTTTCATATTTACTCGTTTGAGCCCGGAAAAAACTTGTAGCTTCATTATTGACTTGATTGAAGTTGGAAACAACTTGTAGCTTCATTTCAGACTTGTTTGATGTTGAAAACAACTTGTAGCTTCATTTTCGGTTGTTTGAAGTTCGAAACAACTTTTAGTTTCATCTTTACTCGTTTGAGCCCGGAAACAACTTGTAGCTTCATTATTGACTCGATTGAAGTTGGAAACAACTTGTAGCTTCATTTCAAACTTGTTTGATGTTGAAAAAAACTTGTAGCTTCATTTTCGGTTGTTTAAAGTTCGAAAACAACTTGTAGCTTCATTTTTGGTTGTTTGAAGTTGGAAGCGACTTTTAGTTTCATCTTTACTCGTTTGAGCTGGGAAACAACTTGTAGCTTCATTATTGACTCGATTAAAGTTGGAAACAACTTGTAACTTCATTTCAGACAGGTTTGAAGTTGAAAACAGCTTGTAGTTTCATTTTTGGTTGTTTGAAGTTAGAAACAACTTTTAGTTTCATCTTTACTCGTTTGAGCTTGGAAACAACTTGTAGCTTCATTATTGACTCAATTGAAGTTGGAAACAACTTGTAGCTTAATTTCAGACTTGTTTGATGTTGAAAACAACTTGTAGCTTAATTTTCGGTTGTTTGAAGTTCGAAGCAACTTTTAGTTTCATCTTTACTCGTTTGAGCCTGGAAACAACTTGTAGCTTCATTATTGAATCGATTGAAGTTGGAAACAACTTGTAGCTTCATTTCAGACTTGTTTGAAGTCGAAAACATTTGTAGCTTCATTTTCGGTTGTTTGAAGTTGGAAACAACTTTTAGTTTCATCTTTACTCGTTTGAGCCTGGAAACAACTTGTAGCTTCATTATTGACTCGATTGAAGATGGAAACAACTTGTAGCTTCATTATTGACTCGATTGAAGTTGGAAACAACTTGTAGCTTCATTTCAGACTTGTTTGAAGTCGAAAACATTTGTAGCTTCATTTTCGGTTGTTTGAAGTTGGAAACAACTTTAAGTTTCATCTTTACTCGTTTGAGCCCGGAAAGAACTTGTAGCTTCATTATTTACTCGATTGAAGTTGGAAACAACTTGTAGCTTCATTTCAGACTTGTTTGAAGTTGAAAACAACTTGTAGCTTCATTTTTAGTTGTTTGAAGTTGGAAACAACTTTTAGTTTCATCTTTTCTCATTTGAGCCCGGAAACAACTTGTAGCTTCATTATTGACTCGATTGAAGTTGGAAACAACTTGTAGCTTTATTTCAGACTTGTTTGATGTTGAAAACAACTTGTAGCTTCATTTTCGGTTGTTTGAAGTTGGAAACAACTTTTAGTTTCATCTTTACTCGTTTGAGCCCGGAAAAAACTTGTAGCTTCATTATTGACTTGATTGAAGTTGGAAACAACTTGTAGCTTCATTTCAGACTTGTTTGATGTTGAAAACAACTTGTAGCTTCATTTTCGGTTGTTTGAAGTTCGAAACAACTTTTAGTTTCATCTTTACTCGTTTGAGCCCGGAAACAACTTGTAGCTTCATTATTGACTCGATTGAAGTTGGAAACAACTTGTAGCTTCATTTCAAACTTGTTTGATGTTGAAAAAAACTTGTAGCTTCATTTTCGGTTGTTTAAAGTTCGAAAACAACTTGTAGCTTCATTTTCGGTTGTTTGAAGTTGGAAGCGACTTTTAGTTTCATCTTTACTCGTTTGAGCTGGGAAACAACTTGTAGCTTCATTATTGACTCGATTAAAGTTGGAAACAACTTGTAACTTCATTTCAGACAGGTTTGAAGTTGAAAACAGCTTGTAGTTTCATTTTTGGTTGTTTGAAGTTAGAAACAACTTTTAGTTTCATCTTTACTCGTTTGAGCTTGGAAACAACTTGTAGCTTCATTATTGACTCAATTGAAGTTGGAAACAACTTGTAGCTTAATTTCAGACTTGTTTGATGTTGAAAACAACTTGTAGCTTAATTTTCGGTTGTTTGAAGTTCGAAACAACTTTTAGTTTCATCTTTACTCGTTTGAGCCTGGAAAAAACTTGTAGCTTCATTATTGAATCGATTGAAGTTGGAAACAACTTGTAGCTTCATTTCAGACTTGTTTGAAGTCGAAAACATTTGTAGCTTCATTTTCGGTTGTTTGAAGTTGGAAACAACTTTTAGTTTCATCTTTACTCGTTTGAGCCTGGAAACAACTTGTAGCTTCATTATTGACTCGATTGAAGTTGGAAACAACTTGTAGCTTCATTATTGACTCGATTGAAGTTGGAAACAACTTGTAGCTTCATTTCAGACTTGTTTGAAGTCGAAAACATTTGTAGCTTCATTTTCGGTTGTTTGAAGTTGGAAACAACTTTAAGTTTCATCTTTACTCGTTTGAGCCCGGAAAGAACTTGTAGCTTCATTATTTACTCGATTGAAGTTGGAAACAACTTGTAGCTTCATTTCCGGTTGTTTGAAGTTCGAAACAACTTTTAGTTTCATCTTTACTCGTTTGAGCCCAGAAACAACTTGTAGCTTCATTATTGAATCGATTGAAGTTGGAAACAACTTGTAACTTCATTTCAGACATGTTTGAAGTGGAAAACAACTTGTAGCTTCATTTTCGGTTGTTTGAAGTTGGAAGCGACTTTTAGTTTCATCTTTACTCGTTTGAGCTGGGAAACAACATGTAGCTTCATTATTGACTCGATTAAAGTTGGAAACAACTTGTAACTTCATTTCAGACAGGTTTGAAGTTGAAAACAGCTTGTAGCTTCATTTTTGGTTGTTTGAAGTCAGAAACAACTTTTAGTTTCATCTTTACTCGTTTGAGCCCGGAAACAACTTGTAGCTTCATTATTGGCTCAATTGAAGTTGGAAACAACTTGTAGCTTAATTTCAGACTTGTTTGATGTTGAAAACAACTTGTAGCTTAATTTTCGGTTGTTTGAAGTTCGAAACAACTTTTAGTTTCATCTTTACTCGTTTGAGCCCAGAAACAACTTGTAGCTTCATTATTGAATCGATTGAAGTTGGAAACAACTTGTAACTTCATTTCAGACATGTTTGAAGTTGAAAACAACTTGTAGCTTCATTTTCGGTTGTTTGAAGTTGGAAGCGACTTTTAGTTTCATCTTTACTCGTTTGAGCTGGAAAACAACTTGTAGCTTCATTATTGACTCGATTAAAGTAGGAAACAACTTGTAGCTTAATTCCAGACTTGTTTGATGTTGAAAACAACTTGTAGCTTCATTTTCGGTTGTTTGAAGTTGGAAACGACTTTTAGTTTCATCTTTACTCGTTTGAGCCTGGAAACAACTTGTAGCTTCATTATTGACTCGATTGAAGTTGGAAACAACTTGTAGTTTCATTATTGACTCGATTGAAGTTGGAAACAACTTGTAGCTTCATTATTGACTCGATTCAAGTTGGAAACAACTTTTAGCTTCATTTCAGACTTGTTTGATGTTGATCAACTTGTAGCTTCATTTTCGGTTGTTTGAAGTTCGAAAAAACTTTTAGTTTCATCTTTTCTCGTTTGAGCCCAGAAACAACTTGTAGCTTCATTATTGAGTCGATTGAAGTTGGAAACAACTTGTGGTTTTATTTCAGACTTGTTTGATGTTGAAAACAACTTGTAGCTTCATTTTCGGTTGTTTGAAGTTAGAAACAACTTTTAGTTTCATCTTTACTCGTTTGAGCCCGGAAACAACTTGTAGCTTCATTATTGAATCGATTGAAGTTGAAAACAACTTGTAACTTCATTTCAGACATGTTTGAAGTTGAAAACAACTTGTAGCTTCATTTTCTGTTGTTTGAAGTTGGAAGCGACTTTTAGTTTCATCTTTCCTCGTTTGAGCTGGGAAACAACTTGTAGCTTCATTATTGACTCGATTAAAGTTGGAAACAACTTGTAACTTCATTTCAGACAGGTTTGAAGTGGAAAACAACTTGTAGCTTCATTTTCGGTTGTTTGAAGTTGGAAACGACTTTTAGTTTCATCTTTACTCGTTTGAGCCTGGAAACAACTTGTAGCTTCATTATTGACTCGATTGAAGTTGGAAACAACTTGTAGCTTCATTATTGACTCGATTGAAGTTGGAAACAACTTGTAGCTTCATTTCAGACTTGTTTGAAGTCGAAAACATTTGTAGCTTCATTTTCGGTTGTTTGAAGTTGGAAACAACTTTAAGTTTCATCTTTACTCGTTTGAGCCCGGAAAGAACTTGTAGCTTCATTATTTACTCGATTGAAGTTGGAAACAACTTGTAGCTTCATTTCAGACTTGTTTGAAGTTGAAAACAACTTGTAGCTTCATTTTTAGTTGTTTGAAGTTGGAAACAACTTTTAGTTTCATCTTTTCTCATTTGAGCCCGGAAACAACTTGTAGCTTCATTATTGACTCGATTGAAGTTGGAAACAACTTGTAGCTTTATTTCAGACTTGTTTGATGTTGAAAACAACTTGTAGCTTCATTTTCGGTTGTTTGAAGTTGGAAACAACTTTTAGTTTCATATTTACTCGTTTGAGCCCGGAAAAAACTTGTAGCTTCATTATTGACTTGATTGAAGTTGGAAACAACTTGTAGCTTCATTTCAGACTTGTTTGATGTTGAAAACAACTTGTAGCTTCATTTTCGGTTGTTTGAAGTTCGAAACAACTTTTAGTTTCATCTTTACTCGTTTGAGCCCGGAAACAACTTGTAGCTTCATTATTGACTCGATTGAAGTTGGAAACAACTTGTAGCTTCATTTCAAACTTGTTTGATGTTGAAAAAAACTTGTAGCTTCATTTTCGGTTGTTTAAAGTTCGAAAACAACTTGTAGCTTCATTTTCGGTTGTTTGAAGTTGGAAGCGACTTTTAGTTTCATCTTTACTCGTTTGAGCTGGGAAACAACTTGTAGCTTCATTATTGACTCGATTAAAGTTGGAAACAACTTGTAACTTCATTTCAGACAGGTTTGAAGTTGAAAACAGCTTGTAGTTTCATTTTTGGTTGTTTGAAGTTAGAAACAACTTTTAGTTTCATCTTTACTCGTTTGAGCTTGGAAACAACTTGTAGCTTCATTATTGACTCAATTGAAGTTGGAAACAACTTGTAGCTTAATTTCAGACTTGTTTGATGTTGAAAACAACTTGTAGCTTAATTTTCGGTTGTTTGAAGTTCGAAGCAACTTTTAGTTTCATCTTTACTCGTTTGAGCCTGGAAACAACTTGTAGCTTCATTATTGAATCGATTGAAGTTGGAAACAACTTGTAGCTTCATTTCAGACTTGTTTGAAGTCGAAAACATTTGTAGCTTCATTTTCGGTTGTTTGAAGTTGGAAACAACTTTTAGTTTCATCTTTACTCGTTTGAGCCTGGAAACAACTTGTAGCTTCATTATTGACTCGATTGAAGTTGGAAACAACTTGTAGCTTCATTATTGACTCGATTGAAGTTGGAAACAACTTGTAGCTTCATTTCAGACTTGTTTGAAGTCGAAAACATTTGTAGCTTCATTTTCGGTTGTTTGAAGTTGGAAACAACTTTAAGTTTCATCTTTACTCGTTTGAGCCCGGAAAGAACTTGTAGCTTCATTATTTACTCGATTGAAGTTGGAAACAACTTGTAGCTTCATTTCAGACTTGTTTGAAGTTGAAAACAACTTGTAGCTTCATTTTTAGTTGTTTGAAGTTGGAAACAACTTTTAGTTTCATCTTTTCTCATTTGAGCCCGGAAACAACTTGTAGCTTCATTATTGACTCGATTGAAGTTGGAAACAACTTGTAGCTTTATTTCAGACTTGTTTGATGTTGAAAACAACTTGTAGCTTCATTTTCGGTTGTTTGAAGTTGGAAACAACTTTTAGTTTCATCTTTACTCGTTTGAGCCCGGAAAAAACTTGTAGCTTCATTATTGACTCGATTGAAGTTGGAAACAACTTGTAGCTTCATTTCAAACTTGTTTGATGTTGAAAAAAACTTGTAGCTTCATTTTCGGTTGTTTAAAGTTCGAAAACAACTTGTAGCTTCATTTTCGGTTGTTTGAAGTTGGAAGCGACTTTTAGTTTCATCTTTACTCGTTTGAGCTGGGAAACAACTTGTAGCTTCATTATTGACTCGATTAAAGTTGGAAACAACTTGTAACTTCATTTCAGACAGGTTTGAAGTTGAAAACAGCTTGTAGTTTCATTTTTGGTTGTTTGAAGTTAGAAACAACTTTTAGTTTCATCTTTACTCGTTTGAGCTTGGAAACAACTTGTAGCTTCATTATTGACTCAATTGAAGTTGGAAACAACTTGTAGCTTAATTTCAGACTTGTTTGATGTTGAAAACAACTTGTAGCTTAATTTTCGGTTGTTTGAAGTTCGAAACAACTTTTAGTTTCATCTTTACTCGTTTGAGCCTGGAAAAAACTTGTAGCTTCATTATTGAATCGATTGAAGTTGGAAACAACTTGTAGCTTCATTTCAGACTTGTTTGAAGTCGAAAACATTTGTAGCTTCATTTTCGGTTGTTTGAAGTTGGAAACAACTTTTAGTTTCATCTTTACTCGTTTGAGCCTGGAAACAACTTGTAGCTTCATTATTGACTCGATTGAAGTTGGAAACAACTTGTAGCTTCATTATTGACTCGATTGAAGTTGGAAACAACTTGTAGCTTCATTTCAGACTTGTTTGAAGTCGAAAACATTTGTAGCTTCATTTTCGGTTGTTTGAAGTTGGAAACAACTTTAAGTTTCATCTTTACTCGTTTGAGCCCGGAAAGAACTTGTAGCTTCATTATTTACTCGATTGAAGTTGGAAACAACTTGTAGCTTCATTTCAGACTTGTTTGAAGTTGAAAACAACTTGTAGCTTCATTTTTAGTTGTTTGAAGTTGGAAACAACTTTTAGTTTCATCTTTTCTCATTTGAGCCCGGAAACAACTTGTAGCTTCATTATTGACTCGATTGAAGTTGGAAACAACTTGTAGCTTTATTTCAGACTTGTTTGATGTTGAAAACAACTTGTAGCTTCATTTTCGGTTGTTTGAAGTTGGAAACAACTTTTAGTTTCATCTTTACTCGTTTGAGCCCGGAAAAAACTTGTAGCTTCATTATTGACTCGATTGAAGTTGGAAACAACTTGTAGCTTCATTTCAAACTTGTTTGATGTTGAAAAAAACTTGTAGCTTCATTTTCGGTTGTTTAAAGTTCGAAAACAACTTGTAGCTTCATTTTCGGTTGTTTGAAGTTGGAAGCGACTTTTAGTTTCATCTTTACTCGTTTGAGCTGGGAAACAACTTGTAGCTTCATTATTGACTCGATTAAAGTTGGAAACAACTTGTAACTTCATTTCAGACAGGTTTGAAGTTGAAAACAGCTTGTAGTTTCATTTTTGGTTGTTTGAAGTTAGAAACAACTTTTAGTTTCATCTTTACTCGTTTGAGCTTGGAAACAACTTGTAGCTTCATTATTGACTCAATTGAAGTTGGAAACAACTTGTAGCTTAATTTCAGACTTGTTTGATGTTGAAAACAACTTGTAGCTTAATTTTCGGTTGTTTGAAGTTCGAAACAACTTTTAGTTTCATCTTTACTCGTTTGAGCCTGGAAAAAACTTGTAGCTTCATTATTGAATCGATTGAAGTTGGAAACAACTTGTAGCTTCATTTCAGACTTGTTTGAAGTCGAAAACATTTGTAGCTTCATTTTCGGTTGTTTGAAGTTGGAAACAACTTTTAGTTTCATCTTTACTCGTTTGAGCCTGGAAACAACTTGTAGCTTCATTATTGACTCGATTGAAGTTGGAAACAACTTGTAGCTTCATTATTGACTCGATTGAAGTTGGAAACAACTTGTAGCTTCATTTCAGACTTGTTTGAAGTCGAAAACATTTGTAGCTTCATTTTCGGTTGTTTGAAGTTGGAAACAACTTTAAGTTTCATCTTTACTCGTTTGAGCCCGGAAAGAACTTGTAGCTTCATTATTTACTCGATTGAAGTTGGAAACAACTTGTAGCTTCATTTCAGACTTGTTTGAAGTTGAAAACAACTTGTAGCTTCATTTTTAGTTGTTTGAAGTTGGAAACAACTTTTAGTTTCATCTTTTCTCATTTGAGCCCGGAAACAACTTGTAGCTTCATTATTGACTCGATTGAAGTTGGAAACAACTTGTAGCTTTATTTCAGACTTGTTTGATGTTGAAAACAACTTGTAGCTTCATTTTCGGTTGTTTGAAGTTGGAAACAACTTTTAGTTTCATCTTTACTCGTTTGAGCCCGGAAAAAACTTGTAGCTTCATTATTGACTTGATTGAAGTTTTTTTTTTTTTTTTTTGCTAATTGACTTGATTGAAGTTGGAAACAACTTGTAGCTTCATTTCAGACTTGTTTGATGTTGAAAACAACTTGTAGCTTCATTTTCGGTTGTTTGAAGTTCGAAACAACTTTTAGTTTCATCTTTACTCGTTTGAGCCCGGAAACAACTTGTAGCTTCATTATTGACTCGATTGAAGTTGGAAACAACTTGTAGCTTCATTTCAAACTTGTTTGATGTTGAAAAAAACTTGTAGCTTCATTTTCGGTTGTTTAAAGTTCGAAAACAACTTGTAGCTTCATTTTCGGTTGTTTGAAGTTGGAAGCGACTTTTAGTTTCATCTTTACTCGTTTGAGCTGGGAAACAACTTGTAGCTTCATTATTGACTCGATTAAAGTTGGAAACAACTTGTAACTTCATTTCAGACAGGTTTGAAGTTGAAAACAGCTTGTAGTTTCATTTTTGGTTGTTTGAAGTTAGAAACAACTTTTAGTTTCATCTTTACTCGTTTGAGCTTGGAAACAACTTGTAGCTTCATTATTGACTCAATTGAAGTTGGAAACAACTTGTAGCTTAATTTCAGACTTGTTTGATGTTGAAAACAACTTGTAGCTTAATTTTCGGTTGTTTGAAGTTCGAAACAACTTTTAGTTTCATCTTTACTCGTTTGAGCCTGGAAAGAACTTGTAGCTTCATTATTGAATCGATTGAAGTTGGAAACAACTTGTAGCTTCATTATTGACTCGATTGAAGTTGGAAACAACTTGTAGCTTCATTTCAGACTTGTTTGAAGTCGAAAACATTTGTAGCTTCATTTTCGGTTGTTTGAAGTTGGAAACAACTTTTAGTTTCATCTTTACTCGTTTGAGCCTGGAAACAACTTGTAGCTTCATTATTGAATCGATTGAAGTTGGAAACAACTTGTAGCTTCATTATTGACTCGATTGAAGTTGGAAACAACTTGTAGCTTCATTTCAGACTTGTTTGAAGTCGAAAACATTTGTAGCTTCATTTTCGGTTGTTTGAAGTTGGAAACAACTTTTAGTTTCATCTTTACTCGTTTGAGCCCGGAAAGAACTTGTAGCTTCATTATTTACTCGATTGAAGTTGGAAACAACTTGTAGCTTCATTTCAGACTTGTTTGAAGTTGAAAACAACTTGTAGCTTCATTTTTAGTTGTTTGAAGTTGGAAACATCTTTTAGTTTCATCTTTTCTCATTTGAGCCCGGAAACAACTTGTAGCTTCATTATTGACTCGATTGAAGTTGGAAACAACTTGTAGCTTTATTTCAGACTTGTTTGATGTTGAAAACAACTTGTAGCTTCATTTTCGGTTGTTTGAAGTTGGAAACAACTTTTAGTTTCATCTTTACTCGTTTGAGCCCGGAAAAAACTTGTAGCTTCATTATTGACTCGATTGAAGTTGGAAACAACTTGTAGCTTCATTTCAGACTTGTTTGATGTTGAAAACAACTTGTAGCTTCATTTTCGGTTGTTTGAAGTTCGAAACAACTTTTAGTTTCATCTTTACTCGTTTGAGCCCGGAAACAACTTGTAGCTTCATTATTGACTCGATTAAAGTTGGAAACAACTTTTAGCTTCATTTCAGACTTGTTTGATGTTGATCAACTTGTAGCTTCATTTTCGGTTGTTTGAAGTTCGAAACAACTTTTAGTTTCATCTTTTCTCGTTTGAGCCCAGAAACAACTTGTAGCTTCATTCTTGAGTCGATTGAAGTTGGAAACAACTTGTAGTTTTATTTCAGACTTGTTTGATGTTGATCAACTTGTAGCTTCATTTTCGGTTGTTTGAAGTTTGCTACTGGAATTCATCCTGCTGATGCTGTTCTTTGGGACGGTGCGAAGCATGTCAACATCTCTGTTATTTGGCAATCTATTCGACAAAGACATGTTCCTCCCCCATGGATTTCTGCCATATGGCATAGACTTGCAATCCCTCGCTGTGCCTTTTTCACTTGGCTTGCTTTTCGCTCGAGCCTGTTTACTAAGGATTTTATGATTATTTGTGGATATAATGTCAATCCGACTTGTATTCTCTGCTACAGTGAAAATGAATCCTGTGAACATCTGTTTTCTTCTTGCCCCGCTACTTATCTTTTATTACGTGATTGTCCTTTACCTCTTAGTGTAAGATGGAATGACTGGCAATTGGGGCTTTTTTTTACTGATCAATGCACCGCATTAGAACAGCAAGTTGGTTATCTTTATCTATCGGTGGTCATGTATATTGTTTGGCAGGAACGTAACAACAGGGTCCACAATTCTGCACCCCCAAGACGCACTGCTCAGCTTTCTTACTGTATCAAGCGCATGGTCAGAGATAAATTATTCACGAGTAGCCTTTTTCAGAATCATCTACGGAGAAATCAGAGACTTTTGCAACTTTTATACTAACTTAAAAGTTGTACTATTCAAATTTGTATCTCATGCTTGATTAGACACTTGAGTTGTTTTTTCTTTGATGCTTGTTAAGTACTCTGCCTATGCGGATCTCTAGCTTTTCTTTTTACACGGGGTATGCCCCTAGATTTGTATCCGTTTTTCATTCTATAAAATCATTACTTAGCAAAAAAAAAAAACTTGTAGCTTAATTTTCGGTTGTTTGAAGTTCAAAACAACTTTTAGTTTCATCTTTACTCGTTTGAGCCCGGAAACAACTTGTAGCTTCATTATTGAATCGATTGAAGTTGGAAACAACTTGTAACTTCATTTCAGACATGTTTGAAGTTGAAAACAACTTGTAGCTTCATTTTCGGTTGTTTGAAGTTGGAAGCGACTTTTAGTTTCATCTTTACTCGTTTGAGCTGGGAAACAACTTGTAGCTTCATTATTGACTCGATTAAAGTTGGAAACAACTTGTAACTTCATTTCAGACAGGTTTGAAGTTGAAAACAACTTGTAGCTTCATTTTCGGTTGTTTGAAGTTGTAAACGACTTTTAGTTTCATCTTTACTCGTTTGAGCCTGGAAACAACTTGTAGCTTCATTATTGACTCGATTGAAGTTGGAAACAACTTGTAGCTTCATTATTGACTCGATTGAAGTTGGAAACAACTTGTAGCTTCATTTCAGACTTGTTTGAAGTCGAAAACATTTGTAGCTTCATTTTCGGTTGTTTGAAGTTGGAAACAACTTTTAGTTTCATCTTTACTCGTTTGAGCCCGGAAAGAACTTGTAGCTTCATTATTTACTCGATTGAAGTTGGAAAAAACTTGTAGCTTCAATTCAGACTTGTTTGAAGTTGAAAACAACTTGTAGCTTCATTTTTAGTTGTTTGAAGTTGGAAACAACTTTTAGTTACATCTTTTCTCATTTGAGCCCGGAAACAACTTGTAGCTTCATTATTGACTCGATTGAAGTTGGAAACAACTTGTAGCTTTATTTCAGACTTGTTTGATGTTGAAAACAACTTGTAGCTTCATTTTCGGTTGTTTGAAGTTGGAAACAACTTTTAGTTTCATCTTTACTCGTTTGAGCCCGGAAAAAACTTATAGCTTCATTATTGACTCGATTGAAGTTGGAAACAACTTGTAGCTTCATTTCAGACTTGTTTGATGTTGAAAACAACTTGTAGCTTCATTTTTGGTTGTTTAAAGTTCGAAACAACTTTTAGTTTCATCTTTACTCGTTTGAGCCCGGAAACAACTTGTAGTTTCATTATTGACTCGATTGAAGTTTTTTTTTTTGATAATTGAGAATTGAATTAAAAAAACAAAGAGTACACTTCTAGGGGCATACCCCGCGATAAAAAGACTATCAGTCAACAAGAACCGACTAAACTAGTCCATAAATAACATAATATAGACTAAAACTAGTCTAAAAACTAGACAAGGTAGAGAACTAAATTAGTACAGAATATGGCTTAAGGAAGGATCTCTGGATAGTTCCCTACGGAAATCATTACAAGTACTCAATTTCTCACGCACCATACGCTTTACTATCATAATTAATTGAGCAACTGGCATACTTCCACCATCATGGACTCTACTGTTTCTTTCCCTCCAAATTAAATAGATTGCAACAGTGATATAAAGAAAAACAAAGTTTTTCTGGAAGGCAGTTTTCGGCTCATCAAAGAAATCACCCTGCATCCATCTTCTCCAAACAAGAATAGGATTGAACGGACACGCCCGGAAAATCAAATAGGAGTATGGGCACTGGGAGAAAAGGTGCTCCGTGTCTTCATTGCTACTAGAACATAATGCACATCTGGGGTTAGTATTCATATGGAACAGAAGCATTCGGTCCTTTGTTAGAAGTCTCTCGCGACAAGCCAACCAAGATATGAATGAGCATGCAGGAATATGAAACTTATTCCAAATAAGAGGAAGCCAGCCTGGAGGAGTTCCTCTTCTCCTAATAGAATCCCAAATGACATTCAAATTGACTGGGTGGGCGCCATTCCAAAACACTATGTCATTAGCACCAATCTGTCGAGAGTATAGCAAGCTCCTAAAGTGCACAGCACGGTGATCATTTGAAGTGGCAACCGACCATTGACCATTTGAAATAATGGTTCCAACAGCAGCAAGAGAAGAGGACTGCATGATAGAGATTAAACCCACTCCAAATTTCTGGATGAGTGGCTCATTTATAAGCCAAGGGTCATGCCATAATTTGAACTCAGAATTTTCCTTAACCATAACAGAGATGTGCTGCAAAGCTTCAGAGCGTGCATTGAAGATCTTTCGAAGATTCCAAGGACTCGATTGAAGTTGGAAACAACTTGTAGCTTCATTTCAGACTTGTTTGATGTTGATGAACTTGTAGCTTCATTTTCGGTTGTTTGAAGTTCGAAACAACTTTTAGTTTCATCTTTTCTCGTTTGAGCCCAGAAACAACTTGTAGCTTCATTATTGAGTCGATTGAAGTTGGAAACAACTTGTAGTTTTATTTCAGACTTTTTTTTTTTTTTTTTTGCTAAATAAAATTGTATTAAAAGAAAGAAAGATACACATCTAGGGGCATACCCCGCGGAGAAACATAAGAGGCGTACATAGCAGTTGGGATGGCCCCAAAAGACAACTAGTTGACTAGAAAAGCACCAACTAGACTAAACAATTACAGGAAATAAACAAGGCAAGGACAAAGCTAGCCAACACTATTAATAAAGTAAAGAAATAATTGTCCTATCAGTAGATAGATAGTCTTTGAAAATGGCAGATGATGCCAATTTGTCACGCATCGAACTTTTGATACCATTAATCATACAGGTGGCATTTTTATAGTGGGCATCATTATGGATTCTCCAGTTTCGCTCCCCCCAAACTTTATGTATAGCAGCCGAGACAAAAAGAAATGTAAGTTCCCGTGTTTGAAAAGTACAGGTTGGATCAGTGGTTATTATCCCCGCTTGAAAGTCCGTCCAGTTGGGTGAAATAGTGATGTTCCAGGAGGAGAAAATCCGCCGAGTGTAAGGGCATTGGGAAAACAGATGCGCATGGGATTCATCAGCACATCCGCAGAGAACACAACGTGTATCAACATTCATATGGAACCGGGCCATACGGTCCTTAGTAAGTAACCTTTCCTTAACAGCTAGCCAAGAAGTGAAAGCAAACTTAGGAACCAGAAGTTTATTCCAAACAAAATTGTACCAGGGTGGAAGGGTGCCAGTGCTTCGAACCCCATTCCAAATGGCACCAATTTTTATGTTACTGCAAGGAACACCATCCCATAAAATTCGATCATGGCCATGAATGGTAGTACTAGCGCAAAACTGCCTCAACCGAATGATTGTAAGGTCATTAGACGTACCGCAAAACCAAGCGCCACCCAGAATAATGGTGTTAATCTTCGCCAGGAGGTTTGATTCAAGAGAAGAGACAGCACGCATACCCAGAATATCAAGGAGAGGCCTGGTACCTGTCCACGGGTCATGCCAAAGAAGAAAGTTCGAATCGAGCCCCACTTCATAGGTCACATGCTGTAAAGCAATGGTTCTGGCATTAAGGATTTTCCTAAGGCCCCAAGAACAATGAACAGGGACCTTCATTGACCAGAAAGCCTTCCCTTTGAGGAATACAGTGTGCACCCATTTAAGCCATAGAGAATCAGCATCAGTAGTGCTACTGATGATACGGCAAGCTTGAAGAAGAATTGCACTTGCATTCCAACTCAACAGTTCTTTAAAACCAAGTCCCCCTTCATTTTTTCGAAGACAACACGATTCCCATGCCACTTTAAAGAAACAAGGGCCAGTAAGCTTACCACTCCATAAGAATCTTGCCATCTGACTTTGTATTCTTTTAATAATTGATTTCGGGAGAAACAAATACATAGTCCAATTATTTTGCATCCCAAAAACCACAGATTTGATGAGCTGGGCACGCCCAGCTTGGCTAATAAAGCGACAAGTCCATGCCTCAAATTTTCGACACAACCTGGCAGTGAGGGGTTGGCAGTCTTGCTTTCGAAGTTTGCTAGAAATAAGCGGGAGCCCGAGGTAATTGACAGGGAGGAGGCCTCTATTGAATTTAGAGAGAGCAATGGTAAAATCCTGAACAGCGGACGACACATTACCAAAGAACACAACACTCTTAGCCTGATTCGGAGAGAGACCAGAAATAGAAGCAAAATCATTCACAGCCTCAAGCATGCAATTCACAGAATCAGAGTCCCCATGGCAGAAAAGAAGAACATCATCCGCAAAGATCAAGTGGGAAATACCAGCATCCTTAGTTCTGCTATGATACTTAAAAACAGACGAGTTGATCTTTCGGTTAATACAAGCGGTGAGGGCCTCCATGGCCAGGACAAACAAGTAAGGTGATAGCGGGTCACCTTGCTTGAGGCCAGCCTTGCAGTTGAAGAAACCCTCGAGAGCACCATTAATTTTTAGCGAAATCATAGAACCCTCAATACAAGTACGCAGCCATCCAATGAATAATTGGTGAAAACCTTGAAGTTCAAGCATTTTGAAAAGAAAGTCCCAACTCAGACTATCAAAAGCCTTAGAGATATCAAGCTTGAAGGCGATTCTAGGAGCACCAACATTAAGATGATAGTCTTTACAGAGAGCTTGTGCAAGAAGAACATGGTCACCTAGTTTCCGACCCTCCACAAAGGCAGTTTGGTTCGAGGACACAAGATCAGGCATGGCATGCTTCATTCTATTAGTCAAAAGCTTAGTAATAACCTTGTACAGGACATTGCAGCAAGATATGGGCCTGTAGTGGGAAATACTTGAAGCATTGGCAGATTTCGGGATGAGAGTCAAGGCCGCAGAGTTGACAATGCGGGGCAGAGTATTAAGCTCAAAGAAAGAGAGGACAGCCTTAGAAACATCATGACCCAAGATATCCCAGGAACACGTAAAGAACTCCACAGTAAGGCCGTCCGGCCCCGGGCATCTGTGCTTGGCCATGCTGTTTATAGTGTTGAAAACATCAGCAGAAGAAAAAGGCCTAATCATAAGGGCACATTGCAGCTGAGAAAGAGTAGGAACACTCAGATTATCAGGGATGGGTTCAACAGCCTTAGCAGTCCGCATGAGACCCTTATAAAAATTGATTGCCACCTCAGAAATATCCTGGTGCTGCTCGTAAACCACACCATCATGCTCCAGCGCCAATATTTTATTAGAGTTCCAACGGTCCTTACAGCTGTTGAAAAAGAAGCGGTTGTTCCCATCACCATAATGCAACCATTTAATCCGTGATTTCTGCTTCAGGAAGATCTCTTGGTCATTGAGAGCTTGTTTATACAGATCCATCAGATGCAACTCATGAATACGCTGCGTATGACTAGAATTCACAGGAAGAGTTCGTTGAAAACTAAGCAAATCATCTCTGGCAGTGCAGACTTTATCATTAAGGTCACCATGACTATGGTTAAGGCGTTTTAAACCAGCCTTGACAAGTCTCAATTTTGAGGTCAGAATAAACCAAGGGGAACCAAGAATATTATTAACCCAAGCATTTCTAACAGTGTCAGAGAACTCAGGACGATCAATCAAGTGTTGAAACAATTGGAATGGCTTCCGAAGCCGAGGAATACTCAACCCAAACGTAACAGCAGAAGGGTTATGATCCGAAAGCCCGCGCGGGAGAAAAATAGCAGTAGAGGAATCAAAGTTCTGAAGCCAGTAGTCATTGACGAGAACTCTATCCAACTTCCTCGAGAGGGGGGAAACCAAACTACAGTCCCTCCAAGTAAAGATGTCACCAGAAAATTTTAAATCCGTGATACCAAGATGATTCAAACAATCACGAAAATCAGAGATGCTGCGATAATCAGAGGGAGGAGGTCCACTAGATTCATGAGGGTAGAGATAAGTGTTGAAATCACCCAACACGCACCAGGCAGAACCCGACCCAATGTCAACCCAACTGCCATTAATATTGAGAAGATCAGCCCATAAACTTCTCCGATCAAAAGGGGAATTAAAGGCATAGACTACAGATAAAACAAAAGAGACACTGTCGGTTTTCCGAGTAACAGAACATGTGATATGCTGAGCAGAAGAGGCCAACTCCTGAAGAGACCAAAAATCCGGGTTCCATCCCAACCAGATTCGCCCGTTATGGTGATGCTGATAATTAAAAACCCATTGAAAACGGGGATTAACTTTTTTAGACAAAAACAGAGCATCACCTTCCTTAACATGGGTTTCAAGTACAGCAAACAAAGTGAGCTGATTATTGAGAACAAAATCACTAGCAAAGGCAATTTTATTATGAAGACCCCGAATGTTAAAGGAACAAAAATCCACCATCAAACAAAATTAAGAGGTAGAAGAAGGGGACTTACTCCCCTTTTGAAGCCGCAAACGTTTCTTCTGAGATTTGGTAAGCCTTGGGCTATTCACAGCAGTGGCCACTGCATTTCTCTTGGCAATTTCATCAACATTTTTTAGATTCCGGAAAGTTCGAGGCGGAGAAGGAGACGGTTCTGGTGGAGACACAGCCCGACTCTTTCTCTTAACATCAACCCAAGTACCATCTTTATCCTCTATAATTTCAGCAGAGGCTTGCACAGAGGGGCCAGGCATGCCATTAACTTTGGTCTGCACAGTGGCATCGCGAACAGCCCCAGCAGTATCATCAACAATAGTGTGACTATCCTTACCACTAGAAATAGGACCATGATCGGTCACCACAGGGTCTTTCTTAACCCAGACACGAGTAACCTTCGGGCAAGCGCCAACGGAATGGCCCAGGGAGCGGCATCCAGAGCAAGACAGAGGTCTAAACGGGTAGGAAAGGCCAACCTTGACTAGGTTTGTTTCCGCAGAGAAGGGGTCCAGAATCGTGGCAGAGACTTCATCCGGGAGAGGATCACCCAGCTTATATAAAACTTGGATCTTAGCAAAGGGAACCAAATCAAGCTTCGAGGTAAGAGCATCCGCACCTATGGGCCTGCCAACCACACTGGCCAACCTACTTAGTCCCTCAGCCGTCCAGTAAGAATCCGGGACGTTAGACATCTTGATCCAAAGCGGAATGGTGTCAATACAATCTTTCCCCGGTTTAACACCCCAACGTGTTACAACCAACGGGCGACGCCCAATATACCAGGTACCTCGAGAGAGGCAAACATCTCTTGACTGCTCACAATCAAATTTAAAGACATACGTGCTAGAATCCCGTTGAAGGACCTTAAGAAGACCCCTATTCCCCCAAAGCTTAAAAGCGAACTCAGCTACCTCTTTATAAGATTTGGTCCCTTTAGTAAAGGTGCCAACAACACAAAACTTATACTTATCATTACCTTGTTTTAACACCTCTACAGGTGGCTCAACGACAAGGGTATCCTTCTTAGGCGGAAAGTAATCAAAGGAGACAGGAGCTACCTTCTCAGCTTTGAGCACATTAGCCCAAGACTTAACAGGTTGTTCAGCACCCTCCGTAGCCGTGACAGGAACTTCATCAAGCACTAGGTGGGCTTGCTTATCAGGTAGATTTCCAGTGTCAACACCCGAAGGGGCTGACTTGGGCATTTCATCACACAGATGGGGCGCAACTAGGGGAACACTAGAGTGCTCCATCTTCCCCTTCATTTTGTCACGTAATGGGTCACTTTTAGCAGAATTAAACACATGCAAACCAAAATCATCTCTTTCAGGCAAAAGTGGAGAGGCGATAGGATCGCCATCAGTAGCACGACGAGGCCGTAAGCGCTTACACCCATCAGCCTTCAGATCTGCGAGAACTTGTTCCTCACTAAAGCCCTGCTTTTTGAGGAAACCAAGAACTTCTTGCAACTTCCGGCGGGTAGAGTATAGTGCATCTCTCTCAAACCTAGAGGTGCGGAGGATAGCATGGACAGTGTCACTCACAGTGTGGGATTTCTCCACAATAAGGGGCTTCGGCGACACAGGTCCATCGCTAGAGATTTCATCAGTGACATCTTCAATTTCAACCCTTTCCACAACCGGGATGGAGCCCAGAGAACTCGGCTGAACCCAAGAACCATCAAGAAACCCAGAATCCAGGTGAGCACCTTCGACCTCTTTACCCGAACCAGAGAACAGTTCACGAAAGACATCTCCACGGACAGCAATTGGAGCACTTGAAGAAAAAGCTCCATCTTCAAGACAAATACCATCGTGGTCTATAGCAAAGCCATCAGAGTTGCAGTTTGAAGACATCATAAACAGGGAAAAGCTAAATAAATTAAGTGTTTGATAATTATAATAAGAAATATAGGTGAGGGATTTAGAGAAGAAGGAAAGTGGCTGCTGTGTTTGGATGTAGAAAGAAGAGGAGGCGGCTGAGGGTTAGGGTTAGGGTTGGGGAGGGGTTTCTATCCTAGAGAGAAGGGAGAGGAAATTTCTAGAGAGAGAAACATTTGTAATTTTCTTAATTTTCGGTTGTTTGAAGTTCGAAACAACTTTTAGTTTCATCTTTACTCGTTTGAGCCCGGAAACAACTTGTAGCTTCATTATTGACTCGATTGAAGTTGGAAACAACTTGTAGCTTCATTTCAGACTTGTTTGATGTTGAAAACAACTTGTAGCTTAATTTTCGGTTGTTTGAAGTTCGAAACAACTTTTAGTTTCATCTTTACTCGTTTGAGCTGGGAAACAACTTGTAGCTTCATTATTGACTCGATTAAAGTTGGAAACAACTTGTAACTTCATTTCAGACAGGTTTGAAGTTGAAAACAACTTGTAGCTTCATTTTCGGTTGTTTGAAGTTGGAAACGACTTTTAGTTTCATCTTTACTCGTTTGAGCCTGGAAACAACTTGTAACTTCATTATTGACTCGATTGAAGTTGGAAACAACTTGTAGCTTCATTATTGACTCGATTGAAGTTGGAAACAACTTGTAGCTTCATTTTAGACTTGTTTGAAGTCGAAAACATTTGTAGCTTCATTTTCGGTTGTTTGAAGTTGGAAACAACTTTTAGTTTCATCTTTACTCGTTTGAGCCCGGAAAGAACTTGTAGCTTCATTATTGACTCGATTGAAGTTGGAAACAACTTGTAGCTTTATTTCAGACTTGTTTGATGTTGAAAACAACTTGTAGCTTCATTTTCGGTTGTTTGAAATTGGAAACAACTTTTAGTTTCATCTTTACTCGTTTGAGCCCGGAAAAAACTTGTAGCTTCATTATTGACTCGATTGAAGTTGGAAACAACTTGTAGCTTCATTTCAGACTTGTTTGATGTTGAAAACAACTTGTAGCTTAATTTTCGGTTGTTTGAAGTTCGAAACAACTTTTAGTTTCATCTTTACTCGTTTGAGCCCGGAAACAACTTGTAGCTTCATTATTGACTCGATTGAAGTTGGAAACAACTTGTAGCTTCATTTCAGACTTGTTTGATGTTGATCAACTTGTAGCTTCATTTTCGGTTGTTTAAAGTTCGAAACAACTTTTGGTTTCATCTTTTCTCGTTTGAGCCCAGAAACAACTTGTAGCTTCATTATTGAGTCGATTGAAGTTGGAAACAACTTGTAGTTTTATTTCAGACTTGTTTGATGTTGAAAACATTTGTAGCTTCATTTTCGGTTGTTTGAAGTTGGAAACAACTTTTAGTTTCATCTTTACTCGTTTGAGCCTGGAAACAACTTGTAGCTTCATTATTGACTCAATTGAAGTTGGAAACAACTTGTAGCTTAATTTCAGACTTGTTTGTTGTTGAAAACAACTTGTAGATTAATTTTCGGTTGTTTGAAGTTCGAAACAACTTTTAGTTTCATCTTTACTCGTCTGAGCCCAGAAACAACTTGTAGCTTCATTATTGAATCGATTGAAGTTGGAAACAACTTGTAACTTCATTTCAGACATGTTTGAAGTTGAAAACAACTTGTAGCTTCATTTTCGGTTGTTTGAAGTTAGAAACAACTTTTAGTTTCATCTTTAATCGTTTGAGCCTGGAAACAACTTGTAGCTTCATTATTGACTCAATTGAAGTTGGAAACAACTTGTAGCTTAATTTCAGACTTGTTTGTTGTTGAAAACAACTTGTAGCTTAATTTTCGGTTGTTTGAAGTTCGAAACAACTTTTAGTTTCATCTTTACTCGTCTTAGCCCAGAAACAACTTGTAGCTTCATTATTGAATCGATTGAAGTTGGAAACAACTTGTAACTTCATTTCAGACATGTTTGAAGTTGAAAACAACTTGTAGCTTCATTTTCGGTTGTTTGAAGTTGGAAGCGACTTTTAGTTTCATCTTTACTCGTTTGAGCTGGGAAACAACTTGTAGCTTCATTATTGACTCGATTAAAGTTGGAAACAACTTGTAACTTCATTTCAGACAAGTTTGAAGTTGAAAACAACTTGTAGCTTCATTTTCGGTTGTTTGAAGTTGGAAACGACTTTTAGTTTCATCTTTACTCGTTTGAGCCTGGAAACAACTTGTAGCTTCATTATTGACTCGATTGAAGTTGGAAACAACTTGTAGCTTCATTATTTACTCGATTGAAGTTGGAAACAACTTGTAGCTTCATTTCAGACTTGTTTGAAGTCGAAAACATTTGTAGCTTCATTTTCGGTTGTTTGAAGTTGGAAACAACTTTTAGTTTCATCTTTACTCGTTTGAGCCCGGAAAGAACTTGTAGCTTCATTATTGACTCGATTGAAGTTGGAAACAACTTGTAGCTTTATTTCAGACTTGTTTGATGTTGAAAACAACTTGTAGCTTCATTTTCGGTTGTTTGAAGTTGGAAACAACTTTTAGTTTCATCTTTACTCGTTTGAGCCCGGAAAAAACTTGTAGCTTCATTATTGACTCGATTGAAGTTGGAAACAACTTGTAGCTTCATTTCAGACTTGTTTGATGTTGAAAACAACTTGTAGCTTAATTTTCGGTTGTTTGAAGTTCGAAACAACTTTTAGTTTCATCTTTACTCGTTTGAGCTGGGAAACAACTTGTAGCTTCATTATTGACTCGATTAAAGTTGGAAACAACTTGTAACTTCATTTCAGACAGGTTTGAAGTTGAAAACAACTTGTAGCTTCATTTTCGGTTGTTTGAAGTTGGAAACGACTTTTAGTTTCATCTTTACTCGTTTGAGCCTGGAAACAACTTGTAGCTTCATTATTGACTCGATTGAAGTTGGAAACAACTTGTAGCTTCATTATTGACTCGATTGAAGTTGGAAACAACTTGTAGCTTCATTTCAGACTTGTTTGAAGTCGAAAACATTTGTAGCTTCATTTTCGGTTGTTTGAAGTTGGAAACAACTTTTAGTTTCATCTTTACTCGTTTGAGCCCGGAAAGAACTTGTAGCTTCATTATTGACTCGATTGAAGTTGGAAACAACTTGTAGCTTTATTTCAGACTTGTTTGATGTTGAAAACAACTTGTAGCTTCATTTTCAGTTGTTTGAAGTTGGAAACAACTTTTAGTTTCATCTTTACTCGTTTGAGCCCGGAAAAAACTTGTAGCTTCATTATTGACTCGATTGAAGTTGGAAACAACTTGTAGCTTCATTTCAGACTTGTTTGATGTTGAAAACAACTTGTAGCTTAATTTTCGGTTGTTTGAAGTTCGAAACAACTTTTAGTTTCATCTTTACTCGTTTGGGCCCGGAAACAACTTGTAGCTTCATTATTGACTCGATTGAAGTTGGAAACAACTTGTAACTTCATTTCAGACTTGTTTGATGTTGATCAACTTGTAGCTTCATTTTCGGTTGTTTAAAGTTCGAAACAACTTTTGGTTTCATCTTTTCTCGTTTGAGCCCAGAAACAACTTGTAGCTTCATTATTGAGTCGATTGAAGTTGGAAACAACTTGTAGTTTTATTTCAGACTTGTTTGATGTTGAAAACAACTTGTAGCTTCATTTTGGTTGTTTGAATTTCGAAACAACTTTTAATTTCATCTTTACTCGTTTGAGCCCGGAAACAACTTGTAGCTTCATTATTGACTCGATTAAAGTTGGAAACAACTTTTAGCTTCATTTCAGACTTGTTTGATGTTGATCAACTTGTAGCTTCATTTTCGGTTGTTTGAAGTTCGAAACAACTTTTAGTTTCATCTTTTCTCGTTTGAGCCCAGAAACAACTTGTAGCTTCATTATTGACTCAATTGAAGTTGGAAACAACTTGTAGCCTAATTTCAGACTTGTTTGTTGTTGAAAACAACTTGTAGCTTAATTTTCGGTTGTTTGAAGTTCGAAACAACTTTTAGTTTCATCTTTACTCGTTTGAGCCCAGAAACAACTTGTAGCTTCATTATTGAATCGATTGATGTTGGAAACAACTTGTAACTTCATTTCAGACATGTTTGAAGTTGAAAACAACTTGTAGCTTCATTTTCGGTTGTTTGAAGTTGGAAGCGACTTTTAGTTTCATCTTTACTCGTTTGAGCTGGGAAACAACTTGTAGCTTCATTATTGACTCGATTAAAGTTGGAAACAACTTGTAACTTCATTTCAGACAGGTTTGAAGTTTAAAACAGCTTGTAGCTTCATTTTTGGTTGTTTGAAGTTCGAAACCACTTTTAGTTTCATCTTTACTCGTTTGAGCCCGGAAACAACTTGTAGCTTCATTATTGACTCAATTGAAGTTGGAAACAACTTGTAGCTTAATTTCAGACTTGTTTGATGTTGAAAACAACTTGTAGCTTAATTTTCGGTTGTTTGAAGTTCGAAACAACTTTTAGTTTCATCTTTACTCGTTTGAGCCCAGAAACAACTTGTAGCTTCATTATTGAATCGATTGAAGTTGGAAACAACTTGTAACTTCATTTCTGACATGTTTGAAGTTGAAAACAACTTGTAGCTTCATTTTCGGTTGTTTGAAATTAGAAACAACTTTTAGTTTCATCTTTACTCGTTTGAGCCTGGAAACAACTTGTAGCTTCATTATTGACTCAATTGAAGTTGGAAACAACTTGTAGCTTAATTTCAGACTTGTTTGTTGTTGAAAACAACTTGTAGCTTAATTTTCGGTTGTTTGAAGTTCGAAACAACTTTTAGTTTCATCTTTACTCGTTTGAGCCCAGAAACAACTTGTAGCTTCATTATTGAATCGATTGATGTTGGAAACAACTTGTAACTTCATTTCAGACATGTTTGAAGTTGAAAACAACTTGTAGCTTCATTTTCGGTTGTTTGAAGTTGGAAGCCACTTTTAGTTTCATCTTTACTCGTTTGAGCTGGGAAACAACTTGTAGCTTCATTATTGACTCGATTAAAGTTGGAAAAAACTTGTAACTTCATTTCACACAGGTTTGAAGTTGAAAACAACTTGTAACTTCATTTTCGGTTGTTTGAAGTTGGAAACGACTTTTAGTTTCATCTTTACTCGTTTGAGCCTGGAAACAACTTGTAGCTTCATTATTGACTCGATTGAAGTTGGAAACAACTTGTAGCTTCATTATTGACTCGATTGAAGTTGGAAACAACTTGTAGCTTCATTACAGACTTGTTTGAAGTCGAAAACATTTGTAGCTTCATTTTCGGTTGTTTGAAGTTGGAAACAACTTTTAGTTTCATCTTTACTCGTTTGAGCCCGGAAAGAACTTGTAGCTTCATTATTGACTCGATTGAAGTTGGAAACAACTTGTAGCTTTATTTCAGACTTGTTTGATGTTGAAAACAACTTGTAGCTTAATTTTCGGTTGTTTGAAGTTGGAAACAACTTTTAGTTTCATCTTTACTCGTTTGAGCCCGTAAAAAACTTGTAGCTTCATTATTGACTCGATTGAAGTTGGAAACAACTTGTAGCTTCATTTCAGACTTGTTTGATGTTGAAAACAACTTGTAGCTTCATTTTCGGTTGTTTGAAGTTAGAAACAACTTTTAGTTTCATCTTTACTCGTTTGAGCCCAGAAACAACTTGTAGCTTCATTATTGAATCGATTGAAGTTGGAAACAACTTGTAACTTCATTTCAGACATGTTTGAAGTTGAAAACAACTTGTAGCTTCATTTTCGGTTGTTTGAAGTTGGAAGCGACTTTTAGTTTCATCTTTACTCGTTTGAGCTAGGAAACAACTTGTAGCTTCATTATTGAATCGATTGAAGTTGGAAACAACTTGTAACTTCATTTCAGACAGGTTTGAAGTTGAAAACAACTTGTAGCTTCATTTTCGGTTGTTTGAAGTTGGAAACGACTTTTAGTTTCATCTTTACTCGTTTGAGCCTGGAAACAACTTGTAGCTTCATTATTGACTCGATTGAAGTTGGAAACAACTTGTAGCTTCATTATTGACTCGATTGAAGTTGGAAACAACTTGTAGCTTCATTACAGACTTGTTTGAAGTCGAAAACATTTGTAGCTTCATTTTCGGTTGTTTGAAGTTGGAAACAACTTTTAGTTTCATCTTTACTCGTTTGAGCCCGGAAAGAACTTGTAGCTTCATTATTGACTCGATTGAAGTTGGAAACAACTTGTAGCTTTATTTCAGACTTGTTTGATGTTGAAAACAACTTGTAGCTTCATTTTCGGTTGTTTGAAGTTGGAAACAACTTTTAGTTTCATCTTTACTCGTTTGAGCCCGTAAAAAACTTGTAGCTTCATTATTGACTCGATTGAAGTTGGAAACAACTTGTAGCTTCATTTCAGACTTGTTTGATGTTGAAAACAACTTGTAGCTTCATTTTCGGTTGTTTGAAGTTAGAAACAACTTTTAGTTTCATCTTTACTCGTTTGAGCCCGGAAACAACTTGTAGCTTCATTATTGACTCGATTGAAGTTGGAAACAACTTGTAGCTTAATTTCAAACTTGTTTGATGTTGAAAAAACTTGTAGCTTAATTTTCGGTTGTTTGAAGTTCGAAACAACTTTTAGTTTCATCTTTACTCGTTTGAGCCCAGAAACAACTTGTAGCTTCATTATTGAATCGATTGAAGTTGGAAACAACTTGTAACTTCATTTCAGACATGTTTGAAGTTGAAAACAACTTGTAGCTTCATTTTCGGTTGTTTGAAGTTGGAAGCGACTTTTAGTTTCATCTTTACTCGTTTGAGCTGGGAAACAACTTGTAGCTTCATTATTGAATCGATTGAAGTTGGAAACAACTTGTAACTTCATTTCAGACAGGTTTGAAGTTGAAAACAACTTGTAGCTTCATTTTCGGTTGTTTGAAGTTGGAAGCGACTTTAGTTTCATCTTTACTCGTTTGAGCCTGGAAACAACTTGTAGCTTCATTATTGACTCGATTGAAGTTGGAAACAACTTGTAGCTTCATTATTGACTCGATTGAAGTTGGAAACAACTTGTAGCTTCATTATTGACTCGATTAAAGTTGGAAACAACTTTTAGCTTCATTTCAGACTTGTTTGATGTTGATCAACTTGTAGCTTCTTTTCGGTTGTTTGAAGTTCGAAACAACTTTTAGTTTCATCTTTTCTCGTTTGAGCCCAGAAACAACTTGTAGCTTCATTATTGAGTCGATTGAAGTTGGAAACAACTTGTAGTTTTATTCAGACTTGCTTGATGTTGATCAACTTTTTTTTTTTTGATAATTGATGTTGATGATCAACTTGTAGCTTCATTTTCGGTTGTTTGAAGTTTGAAACAACTTTTAGTTTCATCTTTTCTCGTTTGAGCCCCGAAACAACTTGTAGCTTCATTATTGACTCGATTAAAGTTGGAAACAACTTGTAGCTTCATTTCAGACTTGTATTATGTTGAAATCAACTTGTAGCTTCATTTTCGGTTGTTTGAATTTCGAAACAACTTTTAGTTTCATCTTTACTCGTTTGAGCCCGGAAACAACTTGTAGCTTCATTATTGACTCAATTGAAGTTGGAAACAACTTGTAGCTTAATTTCAGACTTGTTTGATGTTGAAAACAACTTGTAGCTTAATTTTCGGTTGTTTGAAGTTCGAAACAGCTTTTAGTTTCATCTTTACTCGTTTGAGCCGAGAAACAACTTGTAGCTTCATTATTGAATCGATTGAAGTTGGAAACAACTTGTAACTTCATTTCTGACATGTTTGAAGTTGAAAACAACTTGTAGCTTCATTTTCGGTTGTTTGAAATTAGAAACAACTTTTAGTTTCATCTTTACTCGTTTGAGCCTGGAAACAACTTGTAGCTTCATTATTGACTCAATTGAAGTTGGAAACAACTTGTAGCTTAATTTCAGACTTGTTTGTTGTTGAAAACAACTTGTAGCTTAATTTTCGGTTGTTTGAAGTTCGAAACAACTTTAGTTTCATCTTTACTCGTTTGAGCCCAGAAACAACTTGTAGCTTCATTATTGAATCAATTGATGTTGGAAACAACTTGTAACTTCATTTCAGACATGTTTGAAGTTGAAAACAACTTGTAGCTTCATTTTCGGTTGTTTGAAGTTGGAAGCCACTTTTAGTTTCATCTTTACTCGTTTGAGCTGGGAAACAACTTGTAGCTTCATTATTGACTCGATTAAAGTTGGAAAAAACTTGTAACTTCATTTCACACAGGTTTGAAGTTGAAAACAACTTGTAGCTTCATTTTCGGTTGTTTGAAGTTGGAAACGACTTTTAGTTTCATCTTTACTCGTTTGAGCCTGGAAACAACTTGTAGCTTCATTATTGACTCGATTGAAGTTGGAAACAACTTGTAGCTTCATTATTGACTCGATTGAAGTTGGAAACAACTTGTAGCTTCATTTCAGACTTGTTTGAAGTCGAAAACATTTGTAGCTTCATTTTTGGTTGTTTGAAGTTGGAAACAACTTTTAGTTTCATCTTTACTCGTTTGAGCCCGGAAAGAACTTGTAGCTTCATTATTGACTCGATTGAAGTTGGAAACAACTTGTAGCTTTATTTCAGACTTGTTTGATGTTGAAAACAACTTGTAGCTTCATTTTCGGTTGTTTGAAGTTGGAAACAACTTTAGTTTCATCTTTACTCGTTTGAGCCCGGAAAAAACTTGTAGCTTCATTATTGACTCGATTGAAGTTGGAAACAACTTGTAGCTTCATTTCAGACTTGTTTGATGTTGAAAACAACTTGTAGCTTCATTTTCGGTTGTTTGAAGTTAGAAACAACTTTTAGTTTCATCTTTACTCGTTTGAGCCCGGAAACAACTTGTAGCTTCATTATTGACTCGATTGAAGTTGGAAACAACTTGTAGCTTAATTTCAAACTTGTTTGATGTTGAAAAAACTTGTAGCTTAATTTTCGGTTGTTTGAAGTTCGAAACAACTTTTAGTTTCATCTTTACTCGTTTGAGCCCAGAAACAACTTGTAGCTTCATTATTGAATCGATTGAAGTTGGAAACAACTTGTAACTTCATTTCAGACATGTTTGAAGTTGAAAACAACTTGTAGCTTCATTTTCGGTTGTTTGAAGTTGGAAGCGACTTTTAGTTTCATCTTTACTCGTTTGAGCTAGGAAACAACTTGTAGCTTCATTATTGAATCGATTGAAGTTGGAAACAACTTGTAACTTCATTTCAGACAGGTTTGAAGTTGAAAACAACTTGTAGCTTCATTTTCGGTTGTTTGAAGTTGGAAGCGACTTTTAGTTTCATCTTTACTCGTTTGAGCCTGGAAACAACTTGTAGCTTCATTATTGACTCGATTGAAGTTGGAAACAACTTGTAGCTTCATTATTGACTCGATTGAAGTTGGAAACAACTTGTAGCTTCATTATTGACTCGATTCAAGTTGGAAACAACTTTTAGCTTCATTTCAGACTTGTTTGATGTTGATCAACTTGTAGCTTCATTTTCGGTTGTTTGAAGTTCGAAAAAACTTTTAGTTTCATCTTTTCTCGTTTGAGCCCAGAAACAACTTTTAGCTTCATTATTGAGTCGATTGAAGTTGGAAACAACTTGTGGTTTTATTTCAGACTTGTTTGATGTTGAAAACAACTTGTAGCTTCATTTTGGTTGTTTGAAGTTAGAAACAACTTTTAGTTTCATCTTTACTCGTTGAGCCCGGAAACAACTTGTAGCTTCATTATTGACTCGATTAAAGTTGGAAACAACTTTTAGCTTCATTTCAGACTTGTTTGATGTTGATCAACTTGTAGCTTCATTTTCGGTTGTTTGAAGTTCGAAACAACTTTTAGTTTCATCTTTCTCGTTTGAGCCCAGAAACAACTTGTAGCTTCATTATTGAGTCGATTGAAGTTGGAAACAACTTGTAGTTTTATTTCAGACTTGTTTGATGTTGATCAACTTTTTTTTTTTTTTGATAATTGATGTTGATGATCAACTTGTAGCTTCATTTCGGTTGTTTGAAGTTTGAAACAACTTTTAGTTTCATCTTTTCTCGTTTGAGCCGCGAAACAACTTGTAGCTTCATTATTGACTCGATTAAAGTTGGAAACAACTTGTAGCTTCATTTCAGACTTGTATTATGTTGAAATCAACTTGTAGCTTCATTTTCGGTTGTTTGAATTTCGAAACAACTTTTAGTTTCATCTTTACTCGTTTGAGCCCGGAAACAACTTGTAGCTTCATTATTGACTCGATTAAAGTTGGAAACAACTTTTAGCTTCATTTCAGACTTGTTTGATGTTGATCAACTTGTAGCTTCATTTTCGGTTGTTTGAAGTTCGAAAAAACTTTAGTTTCATCTTTTCTCGTTTGAGCCCAGAAACAACTTGTAGCTTCATTATTGAGTCGATTGAAGTTGGAAACAACTTGTAGTTTTATTTCAGACTTGTTTGATGTTGAAAACAACTTGTAGCTTCATTTTTGGTTGTTTGAAGTTAGAAACAACTTTTAGTTTCATCTTTACTCGTTTGAGCCCGGAAACAACTTGTAGCTTCATTATTGACTCGATTGAAGTTGGAAACAACTTGTAGCTTAATTTCAAACTTGTTTGATGTTGAAAAAAACTTGTAGCTTAATTTTCGGTTGTTTGAAGTTCGAAACAACTTTTAGTTTCATCTTTACTCGTTTGAGCCCAGAAACAACTTGTAGCTTCATTATTGAATCGATTGAAGTTGGAAACAACTTGTAACTTCATTTCAGACATGTTTGAAGTGAAACAACTTGTAGCTTCATTTTCGGTTGTTTGAAGTTGGAAGCGACTTTTAGTTTCATCTTTACTCGTTTGAGCTGGGAAACAACTTGTAGCTTCATTATTGAATCGATTGAAGTTGGAAACAACTTGTAACTTCATTTCAGACAGGTTTGAAGTTGAAAACAACTTGTAGCTTCATTTTCGGTTGTTTGAAGTTGGAAGCGACTTTTAGTTTCATCTTTACTCGTTTGAGCCTGGAAACAACTTGTAGCTTCATTATTGACTCGATTGAAGTTGGAACAACTTGTAGCTTCATTATTGACTCGATTGAAGTTGGAAACAACTTGTAGCTTCATTATTGACTCGATTCAAGTTGGAAACACTTTTAGCTTCATTTCAGACTTGTTTGATGTTGATCAACTTGTAGCTTCATTTTCGGTTGTTTGAAGTTCGAAAAAACTTTTAGTTTCATTTTTTCTCGGTTGAGCCCAGAAACAACTTTTAGCTTCATTATTGAGTCGATTGAAGTTGGAAACAACTTGTGGTTTTATTTCAGACTTGTTTGATGTTGAAAACAACTTGTAGCTTCATTTTGGTTGTTTGAAGTTAGAAACAACTTTTAGTTTCATCTTTACTCGTTTGAGCCCGGAAACAACTTGTAGCTTCATTATTGACTCGATTAAGTTGGAAAACACTTTTAGCTTCATTTCAGACTTGTTTGATGTTGATCAACTTGTAGCTTCATTTTCGGTTGTTTGAAGTTCGAAACAACTTTTAGTTTCATCTTTACTCGTTTGAGCCAGAACAACTTGTAGCTTCATTATTGACTCGATTGAAGTTGGAAACAACTTGTAGTTTTATTCAGACTTGTTTGAAGTTGAACAACTTGTTTTTTTTTTTTGAAATTGATGTTGAAACAACTTGTAGCTTCATTTTCGGTTGTTTGAAGTTTGAAACAACTTTTAGTTTCATCTTTACTCGTTTGAGCCCGGAAACAACTTGTAGCTTCATTATTGACTCGATTGAAGTTGGAAACAACTTGTAGCTTCATTTCAGACTTGTTTGATGTTGAAAACAACTTGTAGCTTCATTTTCGGTTGTTTGAAGTTCGAAACAACTTTTAGTTTCATCTTTACTCGTTTGAGCCCGGAAACAACTTGTAGCTTCATTATTGACTCGATTGAAGTTGGAAACAACTTGTAGCTTCATTTCAGACTTGTTTGATGTTGAAAACAACTTGTAGCTTCATTTTCGGTTGTTTGAAGTTGGAAACAACTTTTAGTTTCATCTTTACTCGTTTGAGCCCAGAAACAACTTGTAGCTTCATTATTGACTCGATTGAAGTTGGAAACAACTTGTAACTTCATTTCAGACTTTTGAAGTTGAAAACAACTTGTAGCTTCATTTTTGGTTGTTTGAAGTTAGAAACAACTTTTAGTTTCATCTTTACTCGTTTGAGCCCGGAAACAACTTGTAGCTTCATTATTGACTCGATTGAAGTTGGAAACAACTTGTAGCTTAATTTCAAACTTGTTGATGTTGAAAAAAAACTTGTAGCTTAATTTTCGGTTGTTTGAAGTTCGAAACAACTTTTAGTTTCATCTTTACTCGTTTGAGCCCAGAAACAACTTGTAGCTTCATTATTGAATCGATTGAAGTTGGAAACAACTTGTAACTTCATTTCAGACATGTTTGAAGTTGAAAACAACTTGTAGCTTCATTTTCGGTTGTTTGAAGTTGGAAACAACTTTTAGTTTCATCTTTACTCGTTTGAGCTGGGAAACAACTTGTAGCTTCATTATTGACTCGATTGAAGTTGGAAACAACTTGTAACTTCATTCAGACAGGTTTGAGTTGAAACAACTTGTAGCTTCATTTTCGGTTGTTTGAAGTTGGAAACGACTTTTAGTTTCATCTTTACTCGTTTGACCTGAAACAACTTGTAGCTTCATTATTGACTCGATTGAAGTTGGAAACAACTTGTAGCTTCATTATTGACTCGATTGAAGTTGGAAACAACTTGTAGCTTCATTATTGACTCGATTAAAGTGGAAACAACTTTAGCTTCATTTCAGACTTGTTTGATGTTGATCAACTTGTAGCTTCATTTTCGGTTGTTTGAAGTTCGAAAAACTTTTAGTTCATCTTTTCTCGTTTGAGCCCAGAAACAACTTGTAGCTTCATTATTGATCGATTGAAGTTGGAAACAACTTGTGGTTTTATTTCAGACTTGTTTGATGTTGAAAACAACTTGTAGCTTCATTTTTGGTTGTTTGAAGTTAGAAACAACTTTTAGTTTCATCTTTACTCGTTTGAGCCCGGAAACAACTTGTAGCTTCATTATTGACTCGATTGAAGTTGGAAACAACTTGTAGCTTAATTTCAGACTTGTTTGATGTTGAAAAAAAACTTGTAGCTTAATTTTCGGTTGTTTGAAGTTCGAAACAACTTTTAGTTTCATCTTTACTCGTTTGAGCCAGAAACAACTTGTAGCTTCATTATTGAATCGATTGAAGTTGGAAACAACTTGTAACTTCATTTCAGACATGTTTGAAGTTGAAAACAACTTGTAGCTTCATTTTCGGTTGTTTGAAGTTGGAAACAACTTTTAGTTTCATCTTTACTCGTTTGAGCTGGGAAACAACTTGTAGCTTCATTATTGACTCGATTGAAGTTGGAAACAACTTGTAACTTCATTTCAGAGGTTTGAAGTTGAAAACACTTGTAGCTTCATTTTCGGTTGTTTGAAGTTCGAAACAACTTTTAGTTTCATCTTTACTCGTTTGAGCCTGGAAACAACTTGTAGCTTCATTATTGACTCGATTGAAGTTGGAAACAACTTGTAGCTTCATTTCAGACTTGTTTGATGTTGAAAACAACTTGTAGCTTCATTTTCGGTTGTTTGAAGTTGGAAACAACTTTTAGTTTCATCTTTACTCGTTTGAGCCCGGAAACAACTTGTAGCTTCATTATTGACTCGATTGAAGTTGGAAACAACTTGTAGCTTCATTTCAGACTTGTTTGATGTTGAAAACAACTTGTAGCTTCATTTTCGGTTGTTTGAAGTTCGAAACAACTTTTAGTTTCATCTTTACTCGTTTGAGCCCAGAAAACAACTTGTAGCTTCATTATTGACTCGATTGAAGTTGGAAACAACTTGTAGTTTTATTCAGACTTGTTTGATGAACAACTTGTTTGAAGTTGATGTTGATGAAAACTTGTAGCTTCATTTTCGGTTGTTTGAAGTTTGAAACAACTTTTAGTTTCATCTTTACTCGTTTGAGCCCGGAAACAACTTGTAGCTTCATTATTGACTCGATTAAAGTTGGAAACAACTTGTAGCTTCATTTCAGACTTGTTTGATGTTGAAAACAACTTGTAGCTTCATTTTCGGTTGTTTGAAGTTCGAAACAACTTTTAGTTTCATCTTTACTCGTTTGAGCCCGGAAACAACTTGTAGCTTCATTATTGACTCGATTGAAGTTGGAAACAACTTGTAGCTTCATTTCAGACTTGTTTGATGTTGAACAACTTGTAGCTTCATTTTCGGTTGTTTGAAGTTCGAAACAACTTTTAGTTTCATCTTTACTCGTTTGAGCCAGAAACAACTTGTAGCTTCATTATTGACTCGATTGAAGTTGGAAACAACTTGTAACTTCATTTCAGACTTGTGATGTTGAAAACAACTTGTAGCTTCATTTTCGGTTGTTTGAAGTTAGAAACAACTTTTAGTTTCATCTTTACTCGTTTGAGCCCGGAAACAACTTGTAGCTTCATTATTGACTCGATTGAAGTTGGAAACAACTTGTAGCTTAATTTCAGACTTGTTTGATGTTGAAAACAACTTGTAGCTTCATTTTCGGTTGTTTGAAGTTCGAAACGACTTTTAGTTTCATCTTTACTCGTTTGAGCCAGGAAACAACTTGTAGCTTCATTATTGACTCGATTGAAGTTGGAAACAACTTGTAGCTTCATTTCAGACTTGTTTGATGTTGAAAACAACTTGTAGCTTCATTTTCGGTTGTTTGAAGTTGGAACGACTTTTAGTTTCATCTTTACTCGTTTGAGCCGGAAACAACTTGTAGCTTCATTATTGACTCGATTAAGTTGGAAACAACTTGTAACTTCATTTCAGACAGGTTTGAAGTTGAAAACAACTTGTAGCTTCATTTTTGGTTGTTTGAAGTTGGAAACAACTTTTAGTTTCATCTTTACTCGTTTGAGCCTGGAAACAACTTGTAGCTTCATTATTGACTCGATTGAAGTTGGAAACAACTTGTAGCTTAATTCAGACTTGTTTGATGTTGAAAACAACTTGTAGCTTCATTTTCGGTTGTTTGAAGTTCGAAACAACTTTTAGTTTCATCTTTACTCGTTTGAGCCCGGAAACAACTTGTAGCTTCATTATTGACTCGATTGAAGTTGGAAACAACTTGTAACTTCTTTTCAGACTTGTTTGATGTTGAAAACAACTTGTAGCTTCATTTTCGGTTGTTTGAAGTTGGAAACAACTTTTAGTTTCATCTTTACTCGTTTGAGCTGGGAAACAACTGTAGCTTCATTATTGACTCGATTGAAGTTGGAAACAACTTGTACTTCATTTCAGACTTGTTTGAAGTTGAAAACAACTTGTAGCTTCATTTTTGGTTGTTTGAAGTTAGAAACAACTTTTAGTTTCATTTTACTCGTTTGAGCCCGGAAACAACTTGTAGCTTCATTATTGACTCGATTGAAGTTGGAAACAACTTGTAGCTTATTTCAGACTTGTTTGATGTTGAAAACAACTTGTAGCTTAATTTTCGGTTGTTTGAAGTTCGAAAACAACTTTTAGTTTCATCTTTACTCGTTTGAGCCCAGAAACAACTTGTAGCTTCATTATTGAATCGATTGAAGTTGGAAACAACTTGTAACTTCATTTCAGACATGTTTGAAGTTGAAACAACTTGTAGCTTCATTTTCGGTTGTTTGAAGTTAGAAACAACTTTTAGTTTCATCTTTACTCGTTTGAGCCCTGGAAACAACTTGTAGCTTCATTATTGACTCGATTGAAGTTGGAAACAACTTGTAGCTTAATTTCAGACTTGTTTGATGTTGAAAACAACTTGTAGCTTCATTTTCGGTTGTTTGAAGTTCGAAACAACTTTAGTTTCATCTTTACTCGTTTGAGCCCGGAAACAACTTGTAGCTTCATTATTGACTCGATTGAAGTTGGAAACAACTTGTAGCTTCATTTCAGACTTGTTTGAAGTTGAAAACAACTTGTAGCTTCAATTTTCGGTTGTTTGAAGTTGAAGCGACTTTTAGTTTCATCTTTACTCGTTTGAGCCCGGAACAACTTGTAGCTTCATTATTGACTCGATTGAAGTTGGAAACAACTTGTACTTCATTTCAGACAGGTTTGAGTTGAAAACAACTTGTAGCTTCATTTTCGGTTGTTTGAAGTTAGAACAACTTTTAGTTTCATCTTTACTCGTTTGAGCCTGGAAACAACTTGTAGCTTCATTATTGACTCGATTGAAGTTGGAAACAACTTGTAGCTTAATTTCAGACTTGTTTGATGTTGAAAACAACTTGTAGCTTAATTTTCGGTTGTTTGAAGTTCGAAACAACTTTTAGTTTCATCTTTACTCGTTTGAGCCCAGAAACAACTTGTAGCTTCATTATTGAATCGATTGAAGTTGGAAACAACTTGTAACTTTTTTCAGACATGTTTGAAGTTGAAAACACTTGTAGCTTCATTTTCGGTTGTTTGAAGTTGGAAGCGACTTTTAGTTTCATCTTTACTCGTTTGAGCTGGAAACAACTTGTAGCTTCATTATTGACTCGATTAAAGTTGGAAACAACTTGTAACTTCATTTCAGACAGGTTTGAAGTTGAAAACAACTTGTAGCTTCATTTTTGGTTGTTTGAAGTTAGAAACAACTTTTAGTTTCATCTTTACTCGTTTGAGCCTGGAAACAACTTGTAGCTTCATTATTGACTCGATTGAAGTTGGAAACAACTTGTAGCTTCATTTCAGACTTGTTTGATGTTGAAAAAACTTGTAGCTTAATTTTCGGTTGTTTGAAGTTCGAAACAACTTTAGTTTCATCTTTACTCGTTTGAGCCCAGGAAACAACTTGTAGCTTCATTATTGAATCGATTGAAGTTGGAAACAACTTGTAACTTCATTTCAGACATGTTTGAAGTTGAAAACAACTTGTAGCTTCATTTTCGGTTTGTTTGAAGTTGGAAACAACTTTTTTTCATCTTTACTCGTTTGAGCCTGGAAACAACTTGTAGCTTCATTATTGACTCGATTGAAGTTGGAAACAACTTGTAGCTTAATTTCAGACTTGTTTGATGTTGAAAACAACTTGTAGCTCATTTTCGGTTGTTTGAAGTTCGAAACAACTTTTAGTTTCATCTTTACTCGTTTGAGCCCAGAAACAACTTGTAGCTTCATTATTGAATCGATTGAAGTTGGAAACAACTTGTAACTTCATTTCAGACTTGTTTGAAGTTGAAAACAACTTGTAGCTTCATTTTCGGTTGTTTGAAGTTGGAAGCGACTTTTAGTTTCATCTTTACTCGTTTGAGCTGGAAACAACTTGTAGCTTCATTATTGACTCGATTAAGTTGGAAACAACTTGTAACTTCATTTCAGACAGGTTGAAGTTGAAAAACACTTGTAGCTTCATTTTGGTTGTTTGAAGTTAGAAACAACTTTTAGTTTCATCTTTACTCGTTTGAGCCTGGAAACAACTTGTAGCTTCATTATTGACTCGATTGAAGTTGGAAACAACTTGTAGCTTATTTCAGACTTGTTTGATGTTGAAAACAACTTGTAGCTTAATTTTCGGTTGTTTGAAGTTCGAAACAACTTTTAGTTTCATCTTTACTCGTTTGAGCCCGAAAACAACTTGTAGCTTCATTATTGAATCGATTGAAGTTGGAAACAACTTGTAACTTCATTTCAGACATGTTTGAGTTGAAAACAACTTGTAGCTTCATTTTCGGTTGTTTGAAGTTAGAAACAACTTTTAGTTTCATCTTTACTCGTTGAGCCTGGGAAACAACTTGTAGCTTCATTATTGACTCGATTGAAGTTGGAAACAACTTGTAGCTTAATTTCAGACTTGTTTGATGTTGAAAACAACTTGTAGCTTAATTTCGGTTGTTTGAAGTTCGAAACAACTTTTAGTTTCATCTTACTCGTTTGAGCCCAGAAACAACTTGTAGCTTCATTATTGACTCGATTGAAGTTGGAAACAACTTGTAACTTCATTTCAGACTTGTTTGAAGTTGAAAACAACTTGTAGCTTCATTTTCGGTTGTTTGAAGTTGAAGCGACTTTTAGTTTCATCTTTACTCGTTTGAGCGGAAACACTTGTAGCTTCATTATTGACTCGATTAAAGTTGGAAACAACTTGTAACTTCATTTCAGACAGGTTTGAAGTTGAAAACAACTTGTAGCTTCATTTTGGTTGTTTGAAGTTAGAAACAACTTTTAGTTTCATCTTTACTCGTTTGAGCCTGGAAACAACTTGTAGCTTCATTATTGACTCGATTGAAGTTGGAAACAACTTGTAGCTTAATTTCAGACTTGTTTGAGTTGAAAACAACTTGTAGCTTAATTTTCGGTTGTTTGAAGTTCGAAACAACTTTTAGTTTCATCTTTACTCGTTTGAGCCCAGAAACAACTTGTAGCTTCATTATTGAATCGATTGAAGTTGGAAACAACTTGTAACTTCTTTTCAGACATGTTTGAAGTTGAAAAAAACTTGTAGCTTCATTTTCGGTTGTTTGAAGTTGGAAGCGACTTTTAGTTTTCATCTTTACTCGTTGAGCGGGAAACAACTTGTAGCTTCATTATTGACTCGATTAAAGTTGGAAACAACTTGTAACTTCATTTCAGACAGGTTTGAAGTTGAAAACAGCTTGTAGCTTCATTTTTGGTTGTTTGAAGTTGGAAACAACTTTTAGTTTCATCTTTACTCGTTTGAGCCTGGAAACAACTTGTAGCTTCATTATTGACTCGATTGAAGTTGGAAACAACTTGTAGCTTAATTTCAGACTTGTTTGATGTTGAAAACAACTTGTAGCTTCATTTTCGGTTGTTTGAAGTTCGAAACAACTTTTAGTTTCATCTTTACTCGTTTGAGCCCAGAAACAACTTGTAGCTTCATTATTGACTCGATTGAAGTTGGAAACAACTTGTAACTTCATTTCAGACTTGTTTGAAGTTGAAAACAACTTGTAGCTTCATTTTCGGTTGTTTGAAGTTGGAAACAACTTTTAGTTTCATCTTTACTCGTTTGAGCCTGGAAACAACTTGTAGCTTCATTATTGACTCGATTGAAGTTGGAAACAACTTGTAGCTTAATTTCAGACTTGTTTGATGTTGAAAACAACTTGTAGCTTCATTTTCGGTTGTTTGAAGTTCGAAACAACTTTTAGTTTCATCTTTACTCGTTTGAGCCCAGAAACAACTTGTAGCTTCATTATTGACTCGATTGAAGTTGGAAACAACTTGTAACTTCATTTCAGACTTGTTTGAAGTTGAAAACAACTTGTAGCTTCATTTTCGGTTGTTTGAAGTTGGAAGCGACTTTTAGTTTCATCTTTACTCGTTTGAGCTGGGAAACAACTTGTAGCTTCATTATTGACTCGATTAAAGTTGGAAACAACTTGTAACTTCATTTCAGACAGGTTTGAAGTTGAAAACAACTTGTAGCTTCATTTTTGGTTGTTTGAAGTTAAAACAACTTTTAGTTTCATCTTTACTCGTTTGAGCCTGGAAACAACTTGTAGCTTCATTATTGACTCGATTGAAGTTGGAAACAACTTGTAGCTTAATTTCAGACTTGTTTGATGTTGAAAACAACTTGTAGCTTAATTTTCGGTTGTTTGAAGTTCGAAACAACTTTTAGTTTCATCTTTACTCGTTTGAGCCCAGAAACAACTTGTAGCTTCATTATTGAATCGATTGAAGTTGGAAACAACTTGTAACTTCATTTCAGACTTGTTTGAAGTTGAAAACAACTTGTAGCTTCATTTTCGGTTGTTTGAAGTTGGAAACAACTTTTAGTTTCATCTTTACTCGTTTGAGCTGGGAAACAACTTGTAGCTTCATTATTGACTCGATTGAAGTTGGAAACAACTTGTAACTTCATTTCAGACATGTTTGAAGTTGAAAACAACTTGTAGCTTCATTTTGGTTGTTTGAAGTTGGAAACAACTTTTAGTTTCATCTTTACTCGTTTGAGCCTGGAAACAACTTGTAGCTTCATTATTGACTCGATTGAAGTTGGAAACAACTTGTAGCTTCATTTCAGACTTGTTTGATGTTGAAAACAACTTGTAGCTTATTTTCGGTTGTTTGAAGTTCGAAACAACTTTTAGTTTCATCTTTACTCGTTTGAGCCCAGAAACAACTTGTAGCTTCATTATTGACTCGATTGAAGTTGGAAACAACTTGTAACTTCATTTCAGACATGTTTGAAGTTGAAAACAACTTGTAGCTTCATTTTCGGTTGTTTGAAGTTCGAAACAACTTTTAGTTTCATCTTTACTCGTTTGAGCCTGGAAACAACTTGTAGCTTCATTATTGACTCGATTGAAGTTGGAAACAACTTGTAGCTTAATTTCAGACTTGTTTGATGTTGAAAACAACTTGTAGCTTCATTTTCGGTTGTTTGAAGTTCGAAACAACTTTTAGTTTCATCTTTGCTCGTTTGAGCCCAGAAACAACTTGTAGCTTCATTATTGATCGATTGAAGTTGGAAACAACTTGTAACTTCATTTCAGACATGTTTGAAGTTGAAAACAACTTGTAGCTTCATTTTCGGTTGTTTGAAGTTGGAAACGACTTTTAGTTTCATCTTTACTCGTTTGAGCTGGGAAACAACTTGTAGCTTCATTATTGACTCGATTAAAGTTGGAAACAACTTGTAACTTCATTTCAGACAGGTTTGAAGTTGAAAACAACTTGTAGCTTCATTTTCGGTTGTTTGAAGTTGGAAACAACTTTTAGTTTCATCTTTACTCGTTTGAGCCTGGAAACAACTTGTAGCTTCATTATTGACTCGATTGAAGTTGGAAACAACTTGTAGCTTCATTATTGACTCGATTGAAGTTGGAAACAACTTTAGCTTCATTCAGACTTGTTTGATGTTGATCAACTTGTAGCTTCATTTTCGGTTGTTTGAAGTTCGAAACAACTTTTAGTTTCATCTTTACTCGTTTGAGCCCAGAAACAACTTGTAGCTTCATTATTGACTCGATTGAAGTTGGAAACAACTTGTGGTTTTATTTCAGACTTGTTTGATGTTGAAAACAACTTGTAGCTTCATTTTTGGTTGTTTGAAGTTAGAAACAACTTTTAGTTTCATCTTTACTCGTTTGAGCCCGGAAACAACTTGTAGCTTCATTATTGACTCATTGAAGTTGGAAACAACTTGTAGCTTAATTTCAGACTTGTTTGATGTTGAAAACAACTTGTAGCTTAATTTTCGGTTGTTTGAAGTTCGAAACAACTTTTAGTTTCATCTTTACTCGTTTGAGCCCAGAAACAACTTGTAGCTTCATTATTGAATCGATTGAAGTTGGAAACAACTTGTAACTTCATTTCAGACATGTTTGATGTTGAAAACAACTTGTAGCTTCATTTTCGGTTGTTTGAAGTTGGAAGCGACTTTTAGTTTCATCTTTACTCGTTTGAGCTGGGAAACAACTTGTAGCTTCATTATTGACTCGATTAAGTTGGAAACAACTTGTAACTTCATTTCAGACAGGTTTGAAGTTGAAAACAACTTGTAGCTTCATTTTCGGTTGTTTGAAGTTGGAAACGACTTTTAGTTTCATCTTTACTCGTTTGAGCCTGGAAACAACTTGTAGCTTCATTATTGACTCGATTGAAGTTGGAAACAACTTGTAGCTTCATTATTGACTCGATTGAAGTTGGAAACAACTTGTAGCTTATTTCAGACTTGTTTGAGTTGAAAACAACTTGTAGCTTCATTTTCGGTTGTTTGAAGTTCGAAACAACTTTTAGTTTCATCTTTACTCGTTTGAGCCCAGAAACAACTTGTAGCTTCATTATTGACTCGATTGAAGTTGGAAACAACTTGTAACTTCATTTCAGACTGTTTGAAGTTGAAAACAACTTGTAGCTTCATTTTCGGTTGTTTGAAGTTGGAAACAACTTTTAGTTTCATCTTTACTCGTTTGAGCTGGGAAACAACTTGTAGCTTCATTATTGACTCGATTGAAGTTGGAAACAACTTGTAACTTCATTTCAGACAGGTTTGAAGTTGAAAACAACTTGTAGCTTCATTTTCGGTTGTTTGAAGTTGGAAACAACTTTTAGTTTCATCTTTACTCGTTTGAGAGCCTGGAAACAACTTGTAGCTTCATTATTGACTCGATTGAAGTTGGAAACAACTTGTAGCTTCATTATTGACTCGATTGAAGTTGGAAACAACTTGTAGCTTCATTTCAGACTTGTTTGAAGTTTGAAACAACTTGTAGCTTCATTTTCGGTTGTTTGAAGTTCGAAAACAACTTTTAGTTTCATCTTTTCTCGTTTGAGCCCAGAAACAACTTGTAGCTTCATTATTGAGTCGATTGAAGTTGGAAACAACTTGTGTTTTATTTCAGACTTGTTTGATGTTGAAAACAACTTGTAGCTTCATTTTCGGTTGTTTGAAGTTGGAAACAACTTTTAGTTTCATCTTTACTCGTTTGAGCCCGGAAACAACTTGTAGCTTCATTATTGACTCGATTGAAGTTGGAAACAACTTGTAGCTTCATTATTGACTCGATTGAAGTTGGAAACAACTTGTAGCTTCATTTCAGACTTGTTTGAAGTTGAAAACACTTGTAGCTTCATTTTCGGTTGTTTGAAGTTGAAACAACTTTTAGTTTCATCTTTACTCGTTTGAGCCCAGAAACAACTTGTAGCTTCATTATTGACTCGATTGAAGTTGGAAACAACTTGTAGCTTTATTTCAGACTTGTTTGATGTTGAAAACAACTTGTAGCTTCATTTTCGGTTGTTTGAAGTTGGAAACAACTTTTAGTTTCATCTTTACTCGTTTGAGCCCGGAAAACAACTTGTAGCTTCATTATTGACTCGATTGAAGTTGGAAACAACTTGTAGCTTCATTTCAGACTTGTTTGATGTTGAAAACAACTTGTAGCTTCATTTTCGGTTGTTTGAAGTTCGAAACAACTTTTAGTTTCATCTTTTACTCGTTTGAGCCCGAAACAACTTGTAGCTTCATTATTGACTCGATTGAAGTTGGAAACAACTTGTAGCTTCATTTCAGACTTGTTGAAGTTGAGCAACTTGTAGCTTCATTATTGACTCGATTGAAGTTGGAAACAACTTGTAGCTTTCATTTCAGACTCGTTTGAGTTGAAAAAAACTTGTAGCTTCATATTTCGGTTGTTTGAAGTTCGAAACAACTTTTAGTTTCATCTTTACCGCGTTTGAGCTGGAAACAACTTGTAGCTTCATTATTGAATCGATTGAAGTTGGAAACAACTTGTAACTTCATTTCAGACATGTTTGAAGTTGAAACAACTTGTAGCTTCATTTTCGGTTGTTTGAAGTTGGAAACGACTTTTAGTTTCATCTTTACTCGTTTGAGCTGGGAACAACTTGTAGCTTTCATTATTGACTCGATTAAAGTTGGAAACAACTTGTAGCTTCATTATTGACTCGATTGAAGTTGAAACAACTTGTAGCTTCATTATTGACTCGATTGAATTGGAAACAACTTTACTTCATTTCAGACTTGTTTGATGTTGATCAACTTGTAGCTTCATTTTCGGTTGTTTGAAGTTCGAAAAAACTTTTAGTTTCATCTTTTCTCGTTGAGCCCGAAACAACTTGTAGCTTCATTATTGAGTCGATTGAAGTTGGAAACAACTTGTAGGTTGATTTCAGACTTGTTTGATGTTGAAAACAACTTGTAGCTTTCATTTTCGGTTGTTTGAAGTTAGAAACAACTTTTAGTTTCATCTTTACTCGTTTGAGCCCGGAAACAACTTGTAGCTTCATTATTGACTCGATTGAAGTTGGAAACAACTTGTAGCTTCATTATTGACTCGATTGAAGTTGGAAACAACTTGTAGCTTCATTTCAGACTTGTTTGAAGTCGAAAACTTGTAGCTTCATTTTCGGTTGTTTGAAGTTGGAAACAACTTTTAGTTTCATCTTTACTCGTTTGAGCCCGGAAAGAACTTGTAGCTTCATTATTGACTCGATTGAAGTTGGAAAAACTTGTAGCTTCATTTCATCAGACTGTTTGAAGTTGAAAACAACTTGTAGCTTCATTTTCGGTTGTTGAAGTTGAAACAACTTTTAGTTTCATCTTTACCTCGTTTGAGCCCGGAAACAACTTGTAGCTTCATTATTGACTCGATTGAAGTTGGAAACAACTTGTAGCTTCATTTCAGACTTGTTTGAGGTTGAAAACAACTTGTAGCTTCATTTTCGGTTGTTTGAAGTTCGAAACAACTTTTAGTTTCATCTTTACTCGTT
>NC_030384.2:4631679-4699477 GCF_001625215.2 Daucus carota subsp. sativus | reverse complement strand
AAATTAAGCTACAAGTTGTTTTCAACATCAAACAAGTCTGAATTAAGCTACAAAGTTGTTTCCAACTTCAATTGAGTCAATAATGAAGCTACAAGTTGTTTCCCAGCTCAAACGAGTAAAGATGAAACTAAAAGTCGCTTCCAACTTCAAACAACCGAAAATGAAGCTACAAGTTGTTTTCGAACTTCAAACAACCGAAAATGAAGCTACAAGTTTTTTTCAACATCAAACAAGTTTGAAATGAAGCTACAAGTTGTTTCCAACTTCAATCGAGTCAATAATGAAGCTACAAGTTTTTTCCGGGCTCAAACGAGTAAAGATGAAACTAAAAGTTGTTTCGAACTTCAAACAACCGAAAATGAAGCTACAAGTTGTTTTCAACTTCAAACATGTCTGAAATGAAGTTACAAGTTGTTTTCCAACTTCAATCGATTCAATAATGAAGCTACAAGTTGTTTCTGGCTCAAACGAGTAAGATGAAACTAAAAGTTGTTTCGAACTTCAAACAACCGAAAATTAAGCTACAAGTTGTTTTCAACTCAAACAAGTCTGAAATTAAGCTACAAGTTGTTTCCACTTCAATTGAGTCAATAATGAAGCTACAAGTTTTTCCAGGCTCAAACGAGTAAAGATGAAACTAAAAGTTGTTTCTAACTTCAAACAACCAAAAATGAAGCTACAAGCTGTTTTCAACATCAACCAAGTCTGAAATAAAACCACAAGTTGTTTCCAACTTCAATCGACTCAATAATGAAGCTACAAGTTGTTTCTGGGCTCAAACGAGAAAGATGAAACTAAAAGTTTTTTCGAACTTCAAACAACCGAAAATGAAGCTACAAGTTGATCAACATCAAACAAGTCTGAAATGAAGCTAAAAGTTGTTTCCAATTTTAATCGAGTCAATAATGAAGCTACAAGTTGTTTCCAACTTCAATCGAGTCAATAATGAAGCTACAAGTTGTTTCCAACTTTAATCGAGTCAATAATGAAGCTACATGTTGTTTTCCCAGCTCAAACGAGTAAAGATGAAACTAAAGAGTCGCTTCCAACTTCAAACAACCGAAAATGAAGCTACAAGTTGTTTTCAACTTCAAACATGTCTGAAATGAAGTTACAAGTTGTTTCCAACTTCAACCGATCAATAATGAAGCTACAAGTTGTTTCTGGGCTCAAACGAGTAAGATGAAACTAAAAGTTGTTTCGAACTTCAAACAACCGAAAATTAAGCTACAAGTTTTTTTCAACATCAAACAAGTTTGAATTAAGCTACAAGTTGTTTCCAACTTCAATCGAGTAAATAATGAAGCTACAAGTTCTTTCCGGCTCAAACGAGTAAAGATGAAACTAAAAGTTGTTTCCAACTTCAAACAACCGAAAATAAAGCTACAAATGTTTTCGACTTCAAACAAGTCTGAAATGAAGCTACAAGTTGTTTCCAACTTCAATCGAGTCAATAATGAAGCTACAAGTTGTTTCCAACTTCAATCGAGTCAATAATGAAGCTACAAGTTGTTTCCAGGCTCAAACGAGTAAAGATGAAACTAAAAGTCGTTTCCAACTTCAACAACCGAAAATGAAGCTACAAAGTTGTTTTCAACTTCAAACCTGTCTGAAATGAGGTTACAAGTTGTTTCCAACTTTAATCGAGTCAATAATGAAGCTACAAGTTGTTTCCCAGCTCAAACGAGTAAAGATGAAACTAAAAGTCGCTTCCAACTTCAAACAACCGAAAATGAAGCTACAAGTTGTTTTCAACTTCAAACATGTCTGAAATGAAGTTACAAGTTGTTTCCAACTTCAATCGATTCAATAATGAAGCTACAAGTTGTTTCTGGGCTCAAACGAGTAAAGATGAAACTAAAAGTTGTTTCGAACTTCAAACAACCGAAAATTAAGCTACAAGTTGTTTTCAACATCAAACAAGTCTGAAATTAAGCTACAAGTTTGTTTCCAACTTCAATTGAGTCAATAATGAAGCTACAAGTTGTTTCCAAGCTCAAACGAGTAAAGATGAAACTAAAAGTTGTTTCTAACTTCAAACAACCAAAATGAAGCTACAAGCTGTTTTCAACTTCGAACCTGTCTGAAATGAAGTTACAAGTTGTTTCCAACTTCAATCGAGTCAATAATGAAGCTACAAGTTGTTTCCAACTTCAATCGAGTCAATAATGAAGCTACAAGTTGTTTCCAACTTCAATCGAGTCAATAATGAAGCTACAAGTTGTTTCCAGGCTCAAACGAGTAAAGATGAAACTAAAAGTCGTTTCCAACTTCAAACAACCGAAAATGAAGCTGCAAGTTGTTTCAACTTCAAACCTGTCTGAAATGAAGTTACAAGTTGTTTCCAACTTTAATAGAGTCAATAATGAAGCTACAAGTTGTTTCTCAGCTCAAACGAGTAAAGATGAAACTAAAAGTCGCTTCCAACTTCAAACAACCGAAAATGAAGCTACAAGTTGATCAACATCAAACAAGTCTGAAATGAAGCTAAAAGTTGTTTCCAACTTTAATCGAGTCAATTGTGTATAATCTGATTTATGTGTGTATAATCTGATTTATGTGTGTTTGTATGTATATAAACTGATTATATGCTTGTAATTGAAGGTTGATTGAATTTTTGGAAATTGAGATTGGTTTTAGTAATTGTATGATTGAATTGTGTGCTTAATTGATATTTGAATTGGTTGTTGTAGTATGATTATAATTAGTACGCAAAATAGTAGTATAATCGGATGACTCATGTACATGAATTATGAGGATATATAACTGAGTATTCAAGCTTTCAGGTTAAGATTTTGTGTAAATGTTTTCAAAATGGTGTTTAGGAGTTTAAGTATTGGGCTAAAATTTAGATTTATACATAATCCGTTGAATTCGAGGTTGCTGCTGATCTGTTTTGCAGTACATTTCTGGGCTCATAGAGTCAGACTATATGCCTAATCTTTGTGTGGTTATGTGCTCCTCAGAGTCTAGTTTATGTGCTCGAAAGAATCGAATCGATTCGATTAGCGAGCTAGGAGATATGACCGTTTTAGTATGGTATGCGCAGAAAATACTGGACAGGGTCTGTTATACTGATTGCAGACTCTGTTTGGAGGTCTTATACTTGGTGTTTAATTCTGAAATCTTTACTGGAGTTAGATGTTAGTGTCTGTAATATGTCATTAAAATTTCATACAAACAGACCAATTTTTCTATTTATTAAAATTCTTAGCGTGGGGCTGGTTCTGCAGGACAGACTCAGGTTCTTGACTTGCAGGCCCTGTTTTACTCCCTTAAACATGGAATTTTCTTCTGAAATTTTTATAGTAGATTGGAATAATGTTTAGGAGTGTCTCATAGAAATTTTGTATTAAAGAGATAAATTTTCAGTTTATTAAAAATCATAGAGTGAGGGCTGTTTGAACTATTTGTTCTCGTCTTCTTTCTTTGATTAGTGCATAGGAGGAGGTTATACTTGGTTGGTCAGTGTTAATCATGTTTAATAGTGATATATGATTTCAAATCTAGCTATGCAAGTGTGCATACTGTGATATTGTGTTTTAATTGATATTGGTCCAGTACTTATTTGTTTATTGAGTTGGATTGAGTTGGTTACTTGTTGAATAATATAAGAAAACAGGTGGATAGTCCGATAAATAGAGGAAGTGCTGTCGAATTTTCGTTAGAAACTATATATGTTTTACTTGTTGAAGGATATTAAATAGATAAGAATAAGGTGACATGGTTAACTGAAACATGTTAAATGTTAACTTATCAATATTGACTTTTTAATGGCTATAAAAGTTAATTGTTCAACTATGTGCTATGTGTTTGTCTGACTATGTGGCATGTATATGCGAAGGGTAGATATAGAATAGGTCTTAATGCTTTTCGAGCTTAGTTAATCCGTCTGATCCGACGACTGAAATAATATTTTGCCATCGTATAGAATGGAACGAGACGTTGATCGAGGCATTGATCGAGAAGTGATTAAAATGGTTATTCAGAAATAGCTAAGTTGTGTTGCAAGTTGAAGTTAGGCAGAGATTGCTATAATGCTTAGTGCCTCTAAGCATGAGAGAGATGCGCTCATAGCCACCAGAAGAAAGCTCACGGATGTTTTAGGCTTTCTCCGAGCAATGGGGTTTTCGGAACAACAAGTTCTTAATCACCAGGTTAAGGATGGATTTGGTGGTGGGATTCCATCTAGAGATGAATTTGGGCTCCCCTTACTCAAAGATGAGGTTGTGAACAGAGGCCCCAATCCTTTCACTGATAAAATGAAGGACAAAATGCCAGATTCGGCTGCTCATACGGTGTTTGAAGAAAGGTCCAGCTCACCTAAGTCTTCGAAGCCTTTGGTTGGAATTGATGATAAGATTTTGAAGGAGAATAGCAATGTTAAGGGTGATAAGGTGGCTGAGGTGAGTAAAGGGGAGACCCCTTTAAAATCTTGGGCCACAGTTCTTAAGAGAGATTGTCCTCCCCCCCCTTCCTTTCGCTTCCTCCCCCCTGGTGAATCGATGATTGTGGAACCCCCTCTGGAAGAGCTAAGAAAAGGGAATGATAAATACAAAAGTTGTGTTGTTGGGTCTTTCACCAAAGGAACCAAGCCTTACAAGGAGGTGGCTGAGTTTGCAGCCAAGATGTGGGCTGTCAAAGGTTTGCAAGATGTTTTTCAGAAGGATAATCGAACCTATGTGTTCAAGTTTAAAGATGAGCAGGAGCGTGATGCAGTTCTCTCTAGAGGAACATGGTACATTGATAAACGACCTATGGTGGTCACTAGATGGGGTATTAAACCGGGTACTGATAATATTAGTGCTATTCCGATGTGGATAAAGCTTAGTAACATTCCAGATTCTTATTGGACTGTTGAGGGGTTGAGTCGACTAGCAAGTACAGTTGGGAGACCTCTAGGAGCTGATCCTTTGACTGCCAAGCTTGATCTCCTGCCGTTTGCTAAGATGCAGGTTCTTTATAAATTAGGTGACCCTATGCCGAATGAAGTACAAGCTGTTGTTCTTGATCCAGTGTCAGAGGAGAAATCTACTGTTAAGGTTCAAATTTCGTATCCGTTTAGACCTCTGTTTTGCTCTTGTTGTAATTCTTTGGGTCATTCTATTGGGGCTTGCCCTCGTGTTAATCGTGTCTGGGTAAAGAAAGATCAGAAAATTGAGGTTAAGACTGCTCAACCGGTTGCTGCTGAGAGTAATCCTAATTGTCCAGATCCTCCTGTGAGCAATACTATCGTGACTCCTATTAAGCAGTCTGTGAATGAGTGTGATGCTGCTCACTCTGAAAGGTGGACTGAAGTAAAGCGTAAGCATGGAGAAGGGTCTGTGCACTCTGTGCATTCTGATGACTCCCCAACCCCGCCTCAAGTCTTTAAAAATCTGCGTAATGTCGATGAGATAGACAAGAAGAACCCAGCTGCTAGACTTACTAAGTCTCAAAAGAAGAAGTTAAAGCTTCAAAAGGGGAGGGACTCCCCTTCTTCAACTCACTAATATGATTGAGTTTGATTTTTGTTCCTATAACGTCCGGGGACTGCATAATAAAATTTCTTATGTCAAGGATTTTGTTCATTCTCTGCAGTTAGGCTTATTTGCCGTTTTGGAAACCCACGTTAAGGAAAGAGATGCCCTGTATTTCTCAAGTCTTATTAATAGGCATTTCTGTTGGCTGTTTAATTACCAACATCACAATAATGGACGTATTTGGTTAGGATGGGATCCTAACAGATGGTCTGTTCAACATTTAGCATCTTCGGATCAGCATCTCACTTGTCAGGTCTTGAATCATGGTAATCAAGCCTCCTTTGTGCTAACAGTTGTTTATGCTAGTAATAACTCTGTTGAGAGAAGGGTTCTGTGGAGTAATTTGGCTGATATTAATGGACATTGGATAGAGAATGGATCGAATAAAGCTTGGTGCCTCACGGGAGATTTTAACATCTTTGCTAGACCATATGAAACTAATGGCCCCCTTCCTCGTGCCCAACAAGGTATTCTGGACTTTAGAAATTGTCTTAACCAGTTGGGTGTCACTGACTTGCACTTTACGGGGGATCTTTTCACTTGGAGAGAGAGTAACCTGGTCTCAGCCTTGAGAAGAAAACTTGACAGGGTACTGGTGAATGATCATTGGCTGTCTTCTTTTGATCTGTCTAAAGCTGTATTTTTACCTAAGGGGCTTTCTGATCATAACCCAGCTGCAGTAGTCTTGGGACTTGCTAGAGAAAGAATTTTTCGACCGTTCCAGGTGTTTCAACACCTTCTTGATCACCCTGATTTTAATCATACCCTTTTGGAGAACTGGAATATTGAAGTTAATGGTGATCCCTGGTTCATTCTCATGTCTAAGACTAAACGTATTAAGGAACATCTCAAGCAATTTAATATTCGAAATGGTAATTTGGATGCTAAGGTGACTGATGCGAGGACAAAGCTTCTCTCTTTTCAAGAGGCCATGCCTCTTTCTCCGAATTCTGACTGGCTTTCACAAGAAATGCAGCTTACAAATGACCTGAAGGATGTGTTATTGCAGCATGAAGTTTTTTTAAAGCAAAAATCTCGAGTTAAGTGGTTACAATGTGGAGATGGTAACAATCGTTATTTTTTCAACAGTTGTAAGGCAAACTGGAACAGGAGAAAGATTCTATCTCTTGAGAATGAGGGCCGTATTGTTTTCACCCATAAGGAGATATCTGAAGTTGCTGTGAATTTCTATAAAGATCTTCTTGGTACAGCAAAGTTGGTGACTCCTATTCCCACTGACTTTAGTTTTAAGAGGCTGAATGATGAGCATAGTTCCTCCATGATCAGACCTGTTACTAATGCTGAGATTTCTGGAATGTTTAAGGGACTGTCGAAGCACAAATGCCCTGGTCCTGATGGTATGACTGCAGAATTTTATTCTAAAGCCTGGGAAGTGATAAAAAATGATGTCTTTGCTGCCATACACTCCTTTTTTGAACAGTTTAATTTACCTCGTATAGTAAATTCTGCTGCGATTGCTCTTATTCCCAAGGTTAACAATGCTGTTTCCATGGCTCAGTTTCGGCCAATTTCATGCTGCAATGTCTTGTATAAAGTCATCTCTAAAATTCTAGCTCACAGAATGCAACCCTTCATGCCTTCTATTGTTTCAAATAATCAAGCTGCTTTTGTTAAAGGCAGAAAACTTGGCGACCATGTTCTTCTAGCTCAGGCACTTTGTCGGGACTACCATCTAAACAGAGGTACGCCTCGTATAGCTTTTAAGCTTGATCTGTCGAAGGCCTTTGATACTATTAACTGGAGTTTCTTGTTTGATCTGCTTGCTCTCCAAGGTTTTCATCCTGTTTTCATTAAGTGGCTCAAGTGTTGTATTACGGGATCTATGGTCTCTGTTAAAGTTAATGGTTCTCTGGAAGGTTATTTCAACTGTAAGTCTGGGTTGAAACAGGGTGACCCCCTATCACCTTATTTATTTGTTTTAGCTATGGAGGCTCTGTCGGTGTGTCTCAATCATGCAACGAGGACCTCTTTGTTCAAGCATCACAGCCGAACAAAAGAGGCCAATATTACTCACTTAACTTTTGCTGATGATGTGTTGTTGTTCTGTCGGGGAGATAAAGAATCTGTGAATATAATGCTGGCTGCTATTAATCAGTTCTGTGCTATGTCGGGGCTTTCTACAAATCAGTCGAAGTGTGTCACCTTCTTTGGGAATGTCCCTTCGGAAATTCAGGACTTTACAATTGCTGTTTCCAGATTTAATAGAGGTACACTTCCAATGTCATATCTTGGTTTGCCTCTAATTTCAGGGAAGCTCACTTTCAGAGACTGTCAGCCCCTGATTTCTAAAATAGGTGGTCGAATGGAAACCTGGTGCTCCAAGTATTTGAGTCAGTCGGGAAGAGCTCTCCTTCTCAAGTCTGTGATATATGGAATGCAAGGGAATTGGGCTGAATTTTTGTTCCTGCCTAAGAAGATTATAAAGATTATACAAAGTATGATGGCTAAATTCCTCTGGAAGGGAAATCTTTCTGGTTCGTGTTACTATAAAGTATCTTGGAAAAACTGTTGCCTTAGAAAAGTGGAAGGGGGTCTGGGGTTCAAGGAGCTCCTAAGCTGGAATCAAAGTGCAGTCTTTCTTCAAATCTGGAGGATAATTCAGAATTCTGAGGACTCTCTTTGGCTTGACTGGTTTCATAAATTCTTGCTCAAGAATCGCGCATTCTGGACGATGGATGCCCCTGCATCTTGTTCCTGGGGAGTTCGTAAAATTCTCAATGCCCGGAGCTTAGTTATGCCGTACATCACCTACAGAGTTGGACGTGACTCTCGTTTCCTACTATGGCATGATCCATGGGGTGATAACAGACCACTCATATGTACAGTTGGACGAAGAGCAATTTCGTCTCTTGAATCGGGTTATTTGGCTAAGCTTAGCACTATTATCTCCCATGGTCAGTGGCACTTGGGACCTTCTAATGACTACTCTATACAGGTTCTGAGGGAGATTTGTGCACGCACTGTAATTCATGATGTGGATTGTATACTTTGGGCTGGTGTAGAGTATAGAAACTTGAAGATCAGTGACATCTGGGACGATATTCGCCTCACTGGGAACCTGCCGCCCTGGTATTGTTTTGTGTGGTGTAAATTCACAGTGCCGAAATTCTCTTTCACAGCTTGGCTTGTTGTTCAGGAGAAACTCCTCACCAAGGACCGCATGATAGATTTCAGAATGACTGTTAACCCGATATGCCTTCTCTGTGGTACTGCCAATGAAACGCATGAGCATCTCTTCTGTTCATGTTCATATGTTCGCAGGATATTTGCCACTTGGTTTGTGGGAATTACTTTCGACTGGGATAGTTTCAAGACTGGGAATATCTTTACTAGCACTGGGCTTAATTCTATTGAAAAGGAAATGACATATCTGTTTGTTACTGCCACGTTTTTTTATGTTTGGATGGAAAGAAATTCGAGACTTCATAATCCTAATCTTAGAAGAGGTGCATCTGGTTTAACTGAAGAGATCAAGCTAGCAGTTCGTCACAAGCTTTTCACTTGCACTTATTTTCAGCGAAATGTTAGAGCTGATCATTCTATTATAATGAGGATTTACTAAGGCTACGTGTTTAGACTTTACTGTGTAGACTAAATATTTAGTTGACCTTGTCCCTGTTCCTTAAAGGTTGTAGGGCAACGTTTTTTTCTTTAAATGTTTAGTTTGGTTTACTTGCTTTGTTCTCGCGGGGTATGCCCCTAGACTATGTATTTTTCCCTCTTTTTTAATACAATCTTCATTTAGCGAAAAAAAAAAAAAAAAAAAAGTTGTTTTCAACTTCAAACATGTCTGAAATGAAGTTACAAGTTGTTTCCAACTTCAATCGATTCAATAATGAAGCTACAAGTTGTTTCTGGGCTCAAACGAGTAAAGATGAAACTAAAAGTTGTTTCGAACTTCAAACAACCGAAAATTAAGCTACAAGTTTTTTTCAACATCAAACAAGTTTGAAATTAAGCTACAAGTTGTTTCCAACTTCAATCGAGTCAATAATGAAGCTACAAGTTGTTTCCGGGCTCAAACGAGTAAAGATGAAACTAAAAGTTGTTTCTAACTTCAAACAACCAAAAATGAAGCTACAAGTTGTTTTCAACATCAAACAAGTCTGAAATAAAACTACAAGTTGTTTCCAACTTCAATCGACTCAATAATGAAGCTACAAGTTGTTTCTGGGCTCAAACGAGAAAAGATGAAACTAAAAGTTTTTTCGAACTTCAAACAACCGAAAATGAAGCTACAAGTTGATCAACATCAAACAAGTCTGAAATGAAGCTAAAAGTTGTTTCCAACTTTAATCGAGTCAATAATGAAGCTACAAGTTGTTTCCGGGCTCAAACGAGTAAAGATGAAACTAAAAGTTGTTTCGAAATTCAAACAACCGAAAATGAAGCTACAAGTTGATTTCAACATAATACAAGTCTGAAATGAAGCTACAAGTTGTTTCCAACTTTAATCGAGTCAATAATGAAGCTACAAGTTGTTTCGGGGCTCAAACGAGAAAAGATGAAACTAAAAGTTGTTTCAAACTTCAAACAACCGAAAATGAAGCTACAAGTTGATCATCAACATCAATTATCAAAAAAAAAAAAAAGTTGATCAACATCAAACAAGTCTGAAATAAAACTACAAGTTGTTTCCAACTTCAATCGACTCAATAATGAAGCTACAAGTTGTTTCTGGGCTCAAACGAGAAAAGATGAAACTAAAAGTTGTTTCGAACTTCAAACAACCGAAAATGAAGCTACAAGTTGATCAACATCAAACAAGTCTGAAATGAAGCTAAAAGTTGTTTCCAACTTTAATCGAGTCAATAATGAAGCTACAAGTTGTTTCCGGGCTCAAACGAGTAAAGATGAAACTAAAAGTTGTTTCTAACTTCAAACAACCAAAAATGAAGCTACAAGTTGTTTTCAACATCAAACAAGTCTGAAATAAAACCACAAGTTGTTTCCAACTTCAATCGACTCAATAATGAAGCTAAAAGTTGTTTCTGGGCTCAAACGAGAAAAGATGAAACTAAAAGTTTTTTCGAACTTCAAACAACCGAAAATGAAGCTACAAGTTGATCAACATCAAACAAGTCTGAAATGAAGCTAAAAGTTGTTTCCAACTTTAATCGAGTCAATAATGAAGCTACAAGTTGTTTCCAACTTCAATCGAGTCAATAATGAAGCTACAAGTTGTTTCCAACTTCAATCGAGTCAATAATGAAGCTACAAGTTGTTTCCAGGCTCAAACGAGTAAAGATGAAACTAAAAGTCGCTTCCAACTTCAAACAACCGAAAATGAAGCTACAAGTTGTTTTCAACTTCAAACCTGTCTGAAATGAAGTTACAAGTTGTTTCCAACTTCAATCAATTCAATAATGAAGCTACAAGTTGTTTCCCAGCTCAAACGAGTAAAGATGAAACTAAAAGTCGCTTCCAACTTCAAACAACCGAAAATGAAGCTACAAGTTGTTTTCAACTTCAAACATGTCTGAAATGAAGATACAAGTTGTTTCCAACTTCAATCGATTCAATAATGAAGCTACAAGTTGTTTCTGGGCTCAAACGAGTAAAGATGAAACTAAAAGTTGTTTCGAACTTCAAACAACCGAAAATTAAGCTACAAGTTTTTTTCAACATCAAACAAGTTTGAAATTATGCTACAAGTTGTTTCCAACTTCAATCGAGTCAATAATGAAGCTACAAGTTGTTTCCGGGCTCAAACGAGTAAAGATGAAACTAAAAGTTGTTTCTAACTTCAAACAACCGAAAATGAAGCTACAAGTTGTTTTCAACATCAAACAAGTCTGAAATGAAGCTACAAGTTGTTTCCAACTTCAATCGAGTCAATAATGAAGCTACAAGTTTTTTCCGGGCTCAAACGAGTAAAGATGAAACTAAAAGTTGTTTCCAACTTCAAACAACCGAAAATGAAGCTACAAGTTGTTTTCAACATCAAACAAGTCTGAAATAAAGCTACAAGTTGTTTCCAACTTCAATCGAGTCAATAATGAAGCTACAAGTTCTTTCCGGGCTCAAACTAGTAAAGATGAAACTAAAAGTTGTTTCCAACTTCAAACAACCGAAAATGAAGCTACAAATGTTTTCGACTTCAAACAAGTCTGAAATGAAGCTACAAGTTGTTTCCAACTTCAATCGAGTCAATAATGAAGCTACAAGTTGTTTCCAACTTCAATCGAGTCAATAATGAAGCTACAAGTTGTTTCCAGGCTCAAACGAGTAAAGATGAAACTAAAAGTCGTTTACAACTTCAAACAACCGAAAATGAAGCTACAAGTTGTTTTCAACTTCAAACCTGTGTGAAATGAAGTTACAAGTTTTTTCCAACTTTAATCGAGTCAATAATGAAGCTACAAGTTGTTTCCCAGCTCAAACGAGTAAAGATGAAACTAAAAGTGGCTTCCAACTTCAAACAACCGAAAATGAAGCTACAAGTTGTTTTCAACATCAAACTTGTCTGAAATGAAGTTACAAGTTGTTTCCAACTTCAATCGATTCAATAATGAAGCTACAAGTTGTTTCTGGGCTCAAACGAGTAAAGATGAAACTAAAAGTTGTTTCGAACTTCAAACAACCGAAAATTAAGCTACAAGTTGTTTTCAACATCAAACAAGTCTGAAATTAAGCTACAAGTTGTTTCCAACTTCAATTGAGTCAATAATGAAGCTACAAGTTGTTTCCAGGCTCAAACGAGTAAAGATGAAACTAAAAGTTGTTTCTAACTTCAAACAACCAAAAATGAAGCTACAAGCTGTTTTCAACATCAAACAAGTCTGAAATAAAACCACAAGTTGTTTCCAACTTCAATCGACTCAATAATGAAGCTACAAGTTGTTTCTGGGCTCAAACGAGAAAAGATGAAACTAAAAGTTTTTTCGAACTTCAAACAACTGAAAATGAAGCTACAAGTTGATCAACATCAAACAAGTCTGAAATGAAGCTAAAAGTTGTTTCCAATTTGAATCGAGTCAATAATGAAGCTACAAGTTGTTTCCAACTTCAATCGAGTCAATAATGAAGCTACAAGTTGTTTCCAACTTCAATCGAGTCAATAATGAAGCTACAAGTTGTTTCCAGGCTCAAACAAGTAAAGATGAAACTAAAAGTCGTTTCCAACTTCAAACAACCGAAAATGAAGCTACAAGTTGTTTTCAACTTCAAACCTGTCTGAAATGAAGTTACAAGTTGTTTCCAACTTTAATCGAGTCAATAATGAAGCTACAAGTTGTTTCCCAGCTCAAACGAGTAAAGATGAAACTAAAAGTCGCTTCCAACTTCAAACAACCGAAAATGAAGCTACAAGTTGTTTTCAACTTCAAACTTGTCTGAAATGAAGTTACAAGTTGTTTCCAACTTCAATCGATTCAATAATGAAGCTACAAGTTGTTTCTGGGCTCAAACGAGTAAAGATGAAACTAAAAGTTGTTTCGAACTTCAAACAACCGAAAATTAAGCTACAAGTTGTTTTCAACATCAAACAAGCCTGAAATTAACCTACAAGTTGTTTCCAACTTCAATTGAGTCAATAATGAAGCTACAAGTTGTTTCCAGGCTCAAACGAGTAAAGATAAAACTAAAAGTTGTTTCTAACTTCAAACAACCGAAAATGAAGCTACAAGTTGTTTTCAACTTCAAACATGTCTGAAATGAAGTTACAAGTTGTTTCCAACTTCAATCGATTCAATAATGAAGCTACAAGTTGTTTCTGGGCTCAAACGAGTAAAGATGAAACTAAAAGTTGTTTCGAACTTCAAACAACCGAAAATTAAGCTACAAGTTGTTTTCAACATCAAACAAGTCTGAAATTAAGCTACAAGTTGTTTCCAACTTCAATTGAGTCAATAATGAAGCTACAAGTTGTTTCCAGGCTCAAACGAGTAAAGATGAAACTAAAAGTTGTTTCTAACTTCAAACAACCAAAAATGAAGCTACAAGCTGTTTTCAACTTGAAACCTGTCTGAAATGAAGTTACAAGTTGTTTCCAACTTTAATCGAGTCAATAATGAAGCTACAAGTTGTTTCCCAGCTCAAACGAGTAAAGATGAAACTAAAAGTCGCTTCCAACTTCAAACGGAAAATGAAGCTACAAGTTGTTTTCAACTTCAAACATGTCTGAAAAGAAGTTACAAGTTGTTTCCAACTTCAATCGATTCAATAATGAAGCTACAAGTGGTTTCTGGGCTCAAACGAGTAAAGATGAAACTAAAAGTTGTTTCGAACTTCAAACAACCGAAAATTAAGGTACAAGTTGTTTTCAACATCAAACAAGTCTGAAATTAAGCTACAAGTTGTTTCCAACTTCAATTGAGTCAATAATGAAGCTACAAGTTGTTTCCAGGCTCAAACGAGTAAAGATGAAACTAAAAGTTGTTTCTAATTTCAAACAACCAAAAATGAAGCTACAAGCAGTTTTCAACTTCAAACCTGTCTGAAATGAAGTTACAAGTTGTTTCCAACTTCAATCGATTCAATAATGAAGCTACAAGTTGTTTCTGGGCTCAAACGAGTAAAGATGAAACTAAAAGTTGTTTCGAACTTCAAACAACCGAAAATTAAGCTACAAGTTGTTTTCAACATCAAACAAGCCTGAAATTAACCTACAAGTTGTTTCCAACTTCAATTGAGTCAATAATGAAGCTACAAGTTGTTTCCAGGCTCAAACGAGTAAAGATAAAACTAAAAGTTGTTTCTAACTTCAAACAACCGAAAATGAAGCTACAAGTTGTTTTCAACTTCAAACATGTCTGAAATGAAGTTACAAGTTGTTTCCAACTTCAATCGATTCAATAATGAAGCTACAAGTTGTTTCTGGGCTCAAACGAGTAAAGATGAAACTAAAAGTTGTTTCGAACTTCAAACAACCGAAAATTAAGCTACAAGTTGTTTTCAACATCAAACAAGTCTGAAATTAAGCTACAAGTTGTTTCCAACTTCAATTGAGTCAATAATGAAGCTACAAGTTGTTTCCAGGCTCAAACGAGTAAAGATGAAACTAAAAGTTGTTTCTAACTTCAAACAACCAAAAATGAAGCTACAAGCTGTTTTCAACTTGAAACCTGTCTGAAATGAAGTTACAAGTTGTTTCCAACTTTAATCGAGTCAATAATGAAGCTACAAGTTGTTTCCCAGCTCAAACGAGTAAAGATGAAACTAAAAGTCGCTTCCAACTTCAAACGGAAAATGAAGCTACAAGTTGTTTTCAACTTCAAACATGTCTGAAAAGAAGTTACAAGTTGTTTCCAACTTCAATCGATTCAATAATTAAGCTACAAGTGGTTTCTGGGCTCAAACGAGTAAAGATGAAACTAAAAGTTGTTTCGAACTTCAAACAACCGAAAATTAAGGTACAAGTTGTTTTCAACATCAAACAAGTCTGAAATTAAGCTACAAGTTGTTTCCAACTTCAATTGAGTCAATAATGAAGCTACAAGTTGTTTCCAGGCTCAAACGAGTAAAGATGAAACTAAAAGTTGTTTCTAATTTCAAACAACCAAAAATGAAGCTACAAGCAGTTTTCAACTTCAAACCTGTCTGAAATGAAGTTACAAGTTGTTTCCAACTTTAATCGAGTCAATAATGAAGCTACAAGTTGTTTCCCAGCTCAAACGAGTAAAGATGAAACTAAAAGTCGCTTCCAACTTCAAACAACCGAAAATGAAGCTACAAGTTGTTTTCAACTTCAAACTTGTCTGAAATGAAGTTACAAGTTGTTTCCAACTTCAATCGATTCAATAATGAAGCTACAAGTTGTTTCTGGGCTCAAACGAGTAAAGATGAAACTAAAAGTTGTTTCGAACTTCAAACAACCGAAAATTAAGCTACAAGTTGTTTTCAACATCAAACAAGTCTGAAATTAAGCTACAAGTTGTTTCCAACTTCAATTGAGTCAATAATGAAGCTACAAGTTGTTTCCAGGCTCAAACGAGTAAAGATGAAACTAAAAGTTGTTTCTAACTTCAAACAACCGAAAATGAAGCTACAAGTTGTTTTCAACTTCAAACATGTCTGAAATGAAGTTACAAGTTGTTTCCAACTTCAATCGATTCAATAATGAAGCTACAAGTTGTTTCTGGGCTCAAACGAGTAAAGATGAAACTAAAAGTTGTTTCGAACTTCAAACAACCGAAAATTAAGCTACAAGTTGTTTTCAACATCAAACAAGTCTGAAATTAAGCTACAAGTTGTTTCCAACTTCAATTGAGTCAATAATGAAGCTACAAGTTGTTTCTGGGCTCAAACGAGTAAAGATGAAACTAAAAGTTGTTTCTAACTTCAAACAACCAAAAATGAAGCTACAAGCTGTTTTCAACTTGAAACCTGTTTGAAATGAAGTTACAAGTTGTTTCCAACTTTAATCGAGTCAATAATGAAGCTACAAGTTGTTTCCCAGCTCAAACGAGTAAAGATGAAACTAAAAGTCGCTTCCAACTTCAAACAACCGAAAATGAAGCTACAAGTTGTTTTCAATTTCAAACATGTCTGAAAAGAAGTTACAAGTTGTTTCCAACTTCAATCGATTCAATAATGAAGCTACAAGTTGTTTCTGGGCTCAAACGAGTAAAGATGAAACTAAAAGTTGTTTCGAACTTCAAACAACCGAAAATTAAGGTACAAGTTGTTTTCAACATCAAACAAGTCTGAAATTAAGCTACAAGTTGTTTCCAACTTCAATTGAGTCAATAATGAAGCTACAAGTTGTTTCCAGGCTCAAACGAGTAAAGATGAAACTAAAAGTTGTTTCTAACTTCAAACAACCAAAAATGAAGCTACAAGCTGTTTTCAACTTCAAACCTGTCTGAAATGAAGTTACAAGTTGTTTCCAACTTTAATCGAGTCAATAATGAAGCTACAAATTGTTTCCCAGCTCAAACGAGTAAAGATGAAACTAAAAGTCGCTTCCAACTTCAAACAACCGAAAATGAAGCTACAAGTTGTTTTCAACTTCAAACTTGTCTGAAATGAAGTTACAAGTTGTTTCCAACTTCAATCGATTCAATAATGAAGCTACAAGTTGTTTCTGGGCTCAAACGAGTAAAGATGAAACTAAAAGTTGTTTCGAACTTCAAACAACCGAAAATTAAGCTACAAGTTGTTTTCAACATCAAACAAGTCTGAAATTAAGCTACAAGTTGTTTCCAACTTCAATTGAGTCAATTATGAAGTTAAAAGTTGTTTCCAGGCTCAAACGAGTAAAGATGAAACTAAAAGTTGTTTCTAACTTCAAACAACCGAAAATGAAGCTACAAGTTGTTTTCAACTTCAAACATGTCTGAAATGAAGTTACAAGTTGTTTCCAACTTCAATCGATTCAATAATGAAGCTACAAGTTGTTTCTGGGCTCAAACGAGTAAAGATGAAACTAAAAGTTGTTTCGAACTTCAAACAACCGAAAATTAAGCTACAAGTTGTTTTCAACATCAAACAAGTCTGAAATTAAGCTACAAGTTGTTTTCAACTTCAATTGAGTCAATAATGAAGCTACAAGTTGTTTCCAGGCTCAAACGAGTAAAGATGAAACTAAAAGTTGTTTCTAACTTCAAACAACCAAAAATGAAGCTACAAGCTGTTTTCAACTTGAAACCTGTCTGAAATGAAGTTACAAGTTGTTTCCAACTTTAATCGAGTCAATAATGAAGCTACAAGTTGTTTCCCAGCTCAAACGAGTAAAGATGAAACTAAAAGTCGCTTCCAACTTCAAACAACCGAAAATGAAGCTACAAGTTGTTTTCAACTTCAAACATGTCTGAAAAGAAGTTACAAGTTGTTTCCAACTTCAATCGATTCAATAATGAAGCTACAAGTTGTTTCTGGGCTCAAACGAGTAAAGATGAAACTAAAAGTTGTTTCGAACTTCAAACAACCGAAAATTAAGCTACAAGTTGTTTTCAACATCAAACAAGTCTGAAATTAAGCTACAAGTTGTTTCCAACTTCAATTGAGTCAATAATGAAGCTACAAGTTGTTTCCAGGCTCAAACGAGTAAAGATGAAACTAAAAGTTGTTTCTAACTTCAAACAACCGAAAATGAAGCTACAAGTTGTTTTCAACTTCAAACATGTCTGAAATGAAGTTACAAGTTGTTTCCAACTTCAATCGATTCAATAATGAAGCTACAAGTTGTTTCTGGGCTCAAACGAGTAAAGATGAAACTAAAAGTTGTTTCGAACTTCAAACAACCGAAAATTAAGCTACAAGTTGTTTTCAACATCAAACAAGTCTGAAATTAAGCTACAAGTTGTTTCCAACTTCAATTGAGTCAATAATGAAGCTACAAGTTGTTTCCAGGCTCAAACGAGTAAAGATGAAACTAAAAGTTGTTTCTAACTTCAAACAACCGAAAATGAAGCTACAAGTTGTTTTCAACTTCAAACATGTCTGAAATGAAGTTACAAGTTGTTTCCAACTTCAATCGATTCAATAATGAAGCTACAAGTTGTTTCTGGGCTCAAACGAGTAAAGATGAAACTAAAAGTTGTTTCGAACTTCAAACAACCGAAAATTAAGCTACAAGTTGTTTTCAACATCAAACAAGTCTGAAATTAAGCTACAAGTTGTTTCCAACTTCAATTGAGTCAATAATGAAGCTACAAGTTGTTTCTGGGCTCAAACGAGTAAAGATGAAACTAAAAGTTGTTTCTAACTTCAAACAACCAAAAATGAAGCTACAAGCTGTTTTCAACTTGAAACCTGTTTGAAATGAAGTTACAAGTTGTTTCCAACTTTAATCGAGTCAATAATGAAGCTACAAGTTGTTTCCCAGCTCAAACGAGTAAAGATGAAACTAAAAGTCGCTTCCAACTTCAAACAACCGAAAATGAAGCTACAAGTTGTTTTCAATTTCAAACATGTCTGAAAAGAAGTTACAAGTTGTTTCCAACTTCAATCGATTCAATAATGAAGCTACAAGTTGTTTCTGGGCTCAAACGAGTAAAGATGAAACTAAAAGTTGTTTCGAACTTCAAACAACCGAAAATTAAGATACAAGTTGTTTTCAACATCAAACAAGTCTGAAATTAAGCTACAAGTTGTTTCCAACTTCAATTGAGTCAATAATGAAGCTACAAGTTGTTTCCAGGCTCAAACGAGTAAAGATGAAACTAAAAGTTGTTTCTAACTTCAACACTAGTAGCTTCATTATTGACTCGATTGAAGTTGGAAACAACTTGTAGCTTCATTATTGACTCGATTGAAGTTGGAAACAACTTGTAGCTTCATTTCAGACTTGTTTGAAGTCGAAAACATTTGTAGCTTCATTTTCGGTTGTTTGAAGTTGGAAACAACTTTTAGTTTCATCTTTACTCGTTTGAGCCCGGAAAGAACTTGTGGCTTCATTATTTACTCGATTGAAGTTGGAAACAACTTGTATCTTCATTTCAGACTTGTTTGAAGTTGAAAACAACTTGTAACTTCATTTTTAGTTGTTTGAAGTTGGAAACAACTTTTAGTTTCATCTTTTCTCATTTGAGCCCGGAAACAACTTGTAGCTTCATTATTGACTCGATTGAAGTTGGAAACAACTTGTAGCTTTATTTCAGACTTGTTTGATGTTGAAAACAACTTGTAGCTTCATTTTCGGTTGTTTGAAGTTGGAACCAACTTTTAGTTTCATCTTTACTCGTTTGAGCCCGGAAAAAACTTGTAGCTTCATTATTGACTCGATTGAAGTTGGAAACAACTTGTAGCTTCATTTCAGACTTGTTTGATGTTGAAAACAACTTGTAGCTTCATTTTCAGTTGTTTGAAGTTCGAAACAACTTTTAGTTTCATCTTTACTCGTTTGAGCCCGGAAACAACTTGTAGCTTCATTATTGACTCGATTGAAGTTGGAAACAACTTGTAGCTTCATTTAAGACTTGTTTGATGTTGATCAACTTGTAGCTTCATTTTCGGTTGTTTAAAGTTCGAAACAACTTTTAGTTTCATCTTCTCTCGTTTGAGCCCAGAAACAACTTGTAGCTTCATTATTGAGTCGATTGAAGTTGGAAACAACTTGTAGTTTTATTTCAGACTTGTTTGATGTTGAAAACAACTTGTAGCTTCATTTTTGGTTGTTTGAATTTCGAAACAACTTTTAGTTTCATCTTTACTCGTTTGAGCCCGGAAACAACTTGTAGCTTCATTATTGACTCGATTCAAGTTGGAAACAACTTTTAGCTTCATTTCAGACTTGTTTGATGTTGATCAACTTGTAGCTTCATTTTCGGTTGTTTGAAGTTGGAAGCGACTTTTAGTTTCATCTTTACTCGTTTGAGCTGGGAAACAACTTGTAGCTTCATTATTGACTCTATTAAAGTTGGAAACAACTTGTAACTTCATTTAAGACAGGTTTGAAGTTGAAAAGAACTTGCAGCTTCATTTTCGGTTGTTTGAAGTTGGAAACGGCTTTTAGTTTCATCTTTACTCGTTTGAGCCTGGAAACAACTTGTAGCTTCATTATTGACTCGATTGAAGTTGGAAACAACTTGTAGCTTCATTATTGACTCGATTGAAGTTGGAAACAACTTGTAGCTTTATTTCAGACTTGTTTGATGTTGAAAACAACTTGTAGCTTCATTTTCGGTTGTTTGAAGTTGGAAACAACTTTTAGTTTCATCTTTACTCGTTTGAGCCCGGAAAAAACTTGTAGCTTCATTATTGACTCGATTGAAGTTGGAAACAACTTGTAGCTTCATTTCAGACTTGTTTGATGTTGAAAACAACTTGTAGCTTCATTTTCAGTTGTTTGAAGTTCGAAACAACTTTTAGTTTCATCTTTACTCGTTTGAGCCCGGAAACAACTTGTAGCTTCATTATTGACTCGATTGAAGTTGGAAACAACTTGTAGCTTCATTTCAGACTTGTTTGATGTTGATCAACTTGTAGCTTCATTTTCGGTTGTTTAAACTTCGAAACAACTTTTAGGTTCGTCTTTTCTCGTTTGAGCCCAGAAACAACTTGTAGCTTCATTATTGAGTCGATTGAAGTTGGAAACAACTTGTAGTTTTATTTCAGACTTGTTTGATGTTGAAAACAACTTGTAGCTTCATTTTTGGTTGTTTGAATTTCGAAACAACTTTTAGTTTCATCTTTACTCGTTTGAGCCCGGAAACAACTTGTAGGTTCATTATTGACTCGATTAAAGTTGGAAACAACTTTTAGCTTCATTTCAGACTTGTTTGATGTTGATCAACTTGTAGCTTCATTTTCGGTTGTTTGAAGTTGGAAGCGACTTTTAGTTTCATCTTTACTCGTTTGAGCTGGGAAACAACTTGTAGCTTCATTATTGACTCTATTAAAGTTGGAAACAACTTGTAACTTCATTTCAGACAGGTTTGAAGTTGAAAACAACTTGCAGCTTCATTTTCGGTTGTTTGAAGTTGGAAACGACTTTTAGTTTCATCTTTACTCGTTTGAGCCTGGAAACAACTTGTAGCTTCATTATAGACTCGATTGAAGTTGGAAACAACTTGTAGCTTCATTTCAGACTTGTTTGAAGTCGAAAACATTTGTAGCTTCATTTTCGGTTGTTTGAAGTCGGAAACAACTTTTAGTTTCATCTTTACTCGTTTGAGCCTGGAAAGAACTTGTAGCTTCATTATTTACTCGATTGAAGTTGGAAACAACTTGTATCTTCATTTCAGACTTGTTTGAAGTTGAAAACAACTTGTAGCTTCATTTTTAGTTGTTTGAAGTTGGAAACAACTTTTAGTTTCATCTTTTCTCATTTGAGCCCAGAAACAACTTGTAGCTTCATTATTGACTCGATTGAAGTTGGAAACAACTTGTAGTTTTATTTCAGACTTGTTTGATGTTGAAAACAACTTATAGCTTCATTTTCGGTTGTTTGAAGTTGGAAACAACTTTTAGTTTCATCTTTACTCGTTTGAGCCCGGAAAAAACTTGTAGCTTCATTATTGAGTCGATTGAAGTTGGAAACAACTTGTAGTTTTATTTCAGACTTGTTTGATGTTGATCAACTTGTAGCTTCATTTTCGGTTGTTTGAAGTTTGAAACAACTTTTAGTTTCATCTTTTCTCGTTTGAGCCCGGAAACAACTTGTAGCTTCATTATTAACTCGATTAAAGTTGGAAACAACTTGTAGCTTCATTTCAGACTTGTATTATGTTGAAATCAACTTGTAGCTTCATTTTCGGTTGTTTAAATTTCGAAACAACTTTTAGTTTCATCTTTACACGTTTCTGCCCGGAAACAACTTGTAGCTTCATTATTGACTCGATTAAAGTTGGAAACAACTTTTAGCTTCATTTCAGACTTGTTTGATGTTGATCAACTTGTAGCTTCATTTTCGGTTGTTTGAAGTTCGAAACAACTTTTAGTTTCATCTTTTCTCGTTTGAGCCCAGAAACAACTTGTAGCTTCATTATTGAGTCGATTGAAGTTGGAAACAACTTGTAGTTTTATTTCAGACTTGTTTGATGTTGATCAACTTGTAGCTTCATTTTCGGTTGTTTAAAGTTCGAAACAACTTTTAGTTTCATCTTTTCTCGTTTGAGCCCGGAAACAACTTGTAGCTTCATTATTGAGTCGATTGAAGTTGGAAACAACTTGTAGTTTTATTTCAGACTTGTTTGATGTTGATCAACTTGTAGCTTCATTTTCGGTTGTTTGAAGTTTGAAACAACTTTTAGTTTCATCTTTACTCGTTTGAGCCCGGAAAGAACTTGTAGCTTCATTATTGACTCGATTGAAGTTGGAAACAACTTGTAGCTTTATTTCAGACTTGTTTGATGTTGAAAACAACTTGTAGCTTCATTTTCGGTTGTTTGAAGTTGGAAACAACTTTTAGTTTCATCTTTACTCGTTTGAGCCCGGAAAAAACTTGTAGCTTCATTATTGACTCGATTGAAGTTGGAAACAATTTGTAGCTTCATTTCAGACTTGTTTGATGTTGAAAACAACTTGTAGCTTCATTTTCGGTTGTTTGAAGTTAGAAACAACTTTTAGTTTCATCTTTACTCGTTTGAGCCCGGAAACAACTTGTAGCTTCATTATTGACTCGATTGAAGTTGGAAACAACTTGTAGCTTAATTTCACACTTGTTTGATGTTGAAAAAAACTTGTAGCTTTATTTTCGGTTGTTTGAAGTTCGAAACAACTTTTAGTTTCATCTTTACTCGTTTGAGCCCAGAAACAACTTGTAGCTTCATTATTGAATCGATTGAAGTTGGAAACAACTTGTAACTTCATTTCAGACATGTTTGAAGTTGAAAACAACTTGTAGCTTCATTTTCAGTTGTTTGAAGTTGGAAGCGACTTTTAGTTTCATCTTTACTCGTTTGAGCTGGGAAACAACTTGTAGCTTCATTATTGACTCGATTAAAGTTGGAAACAACTTGTAACTTCATTTCAGACAGGTTTGAAGTTGAAAACAACTTGTAGCTTCATTTTCGGTTGTTTGAAGTTGGAAACGACTTTTAGTTTCATCTTTACTCGTTTGAGCCTGGAAACAACTTGTTGCTTCATTATTGACTCGATTGAAGTTGGAAACAACTTGTAGCTTCATTATTGACTCGATTGAAGTTGGAAACAACTTGTAGCTTCATTTCAGACTTGTTTGAAGTCGAAAACATTTGTAGCTTCATTTTCGGTTGTTTGAAGTTGGAAACAACTTTTAGTTTCATCTTTACTCGTTTGAGCCCGGAAAGAACTTGTAGCTTCATTATTGACTCGATTGAAGTTGGAAACAACTTGTAGCTTCATTTCAGACTTGTTTGATGTTGAAAACAACTTGTAGCTTAATTTTCGGTTGTTTGAAGTTCGAAACAACTTTTAGTTTCATCTTTACTCGTTTGAGCCCGGAAACAACTTGTAGCTTCATTATTGACTCGATTGAAGTTGGAAACAACTTGTAGCTTCATTTCAGACTTGTTTGATGTTGATCAACTTGTAGCTTCATTTTCGGTTGTTTAAAGTTCGAAACAACTTTTGGTTTCATCTTTTCTCGTTTGAGCCCAGAAACAACTTGTAGCTTCATTATTGAGTCGATTGAAGTTGGAAACAACTTGTAGTTTTATTTCAGACTTGTTTGATGTTGAAAACAACTTGTAGCTTCATTTTTGGTTGTTTGAATTGCGAAACAACTTTTACTTTCATCTTTACTCGTTTGAGCCCGGAAACAACTTGTAGCTTTATTATTGACTCGATTAAAGTTGGAAACAACTTTTAGCTTCATTTCAGACTTGTTTGATGTTGATCAACTTGTAGCTTCATTTTCGGTTGTTTGAAGTTCGAAACAACTTTTAGTTTCATCTTTTCTCGTTTGAGCCCAGAAACAACTTGTAGCTTCATTATTGAGTCGATTGAAGTTGGAAACAACTTGTAACTTCATTTCAGACCTGTTTGAAGTTGAAAACAACTTGTAGCTTCATTTTCGGTTGTTTGAAGTTAGAAACAACTTTTAGTTTCATCTTTACTCGTTTGAACCTGGAAACAACTTGTAGCTTCATTATTGACTCAATTGAAGTTGGAAACAACTTGTAGCTTAATTTCAGACTTGTTTGATGTTGAAAACAACTTGTAGCTTAATTTTCGGTTGTTTGAAGTTCGAAACAACTTTTAGTTTCATCTTTACTCGTTTGAGCCCAGAAACAACTTGTAGCTTCATTATTGAATCGATTGAAGTTGGAAACAACTTGTAACTTCATTTCAGACATGTTTGAAGTTGAAAACAACTTGTAGCTTCATTTTCGGTTGTTTGAAGTTGGAAGCGACTTTTAGTTTCATCTTTACTCATTTGAGCTGGGAAACAACTTGTAGCTTCATTATTGACTCGATTAAAGTTGGAAACAACTTGTAACTTCATTTCAGACAGGTTTGAAGTTGAAAACAGCTTTTAGCTTCATTTTTGGTTGTTTGAAGTTAGAAACAACTTTTAGTTTCATCTTTACTCGTTTGAGCCCGGAAACAACTTGTAGCTTCATTATTGACTCAATTGAAGTTGGAAACAACTTGTAGCTTAATTTCAGACTTGTTTGATGTTGAAAACAACTTGTAGCTTAATTTTCGGTTGTTTGAAGTTCGAAACAACTTTTAGTTTCATCTTTACTCGTTTGAGCCCAGAAACAACTTGTAGCTTCATTATTGACTCGATTGAAGTTGGAAACAACTTGTAACTTCATTTCTGACATGTTTGAAGTTGAAAACAACTTGTAGCTTCATTTTCGGTTGTTTGAAATTAGAAACAACTTTTAGTTTCATCTTTACTCGTTTGAGCCTGGAAACAACTTGTAGCTTCATTATTGACTCAATTGAAGTTGGAAACAACTTGTAACTTAATTTCAGACTTGTTTGTTGTTGAAAACAACTTGTAGCTTAATTTTCGGTTGTTTGAAGTTCGAAACAACTTTTAGTTTCATCTTTACTCGTTTGAGCCCAGAAACAACGTATAGCTTCATTATTGAATCGATTGAAGTTGGAAACAACTTGTAACTTCATTTCAGACATGTTTGATGTTGAAAACAACTTGTAGCTTCATTTTCGGTTGTTTGAAGTTGGAAGCCACTTTTAGTTTCATCTTTACTCGTTTGAGCTGGGAAACAACTTGTAGCTTCATTATTGACTCGATTAAAGTTGGAAAAAACTTGTAACTTCATTTCAGACAGGTTTGAAGTTGAAAACAACTTGTAGCTTCATTTTCGGTTGTTTGAAGTTGGAAACGACTTTTAGTTTCATCTTTACTCGTTTGAGCCTGGAAACAACTTGTAGCTTCATTATTGACTCGATTGAAGTTGGAAACAACTTGTAGCTTCATTATTGACTCGATTGAAGTTGGAAACAACTTGTAGCTTCATTTCAGACTTGTTTGAAGTCGAAAACATTTGTAGCTTCATTTTCGGTTGTTTGAAGTTGGAAACAACTTTTAGTTTCATCTTTACTCGTTTGAGCCTGGAAACAACTTGTAGCTTCATTATTGACTCGATTGAAGTTGGAAACAACTTGTAGCTTCATTATTGACTCGATTAAAGTTGGAAACAACTTGTAACTTCATTTCAGACAGGTTTGAAGTTGAAAACAACTTGTAGCTTCATTTTCGGTTGTTTGAAGTTGGAAACGACTTTTAGTTTCATCTTTACTCGTTTGAGCCTGGAAACAACTTGTTGCTTCATTATTGACTCGATTGAAGTTGGAAACAACTTGTAGCTTCATTATTGACTCGATTGAAGTTGGAAACAACTTGTAGCTTCATTTCAGACTTGTTTGAAGTCGAAAACATTTGTAGCTTCATTTTCGGTTGTTTGAAGTTGGAAACAACTTTTAGTTTCATCTTTACTCGTTTGAGCCTGGAAACAACTTGTAGCTTCATTATTGACTCGATTGAAGTTGGAAACAACTTGTAGCTTCATTATTGACTCGATTAAAGTTGGAAACAACTTGTAACTTCATTTCAGACAGGTTTGAAGTTGAAAACAACTTGTAGCTTCATTTTCGGTTGTTTGAAGTTGGAAACGACTTTTAGTTTCATCTTTACTCGTTTGAGCCTGGAAACAACTTGTTGCTTCATTATTGACTCGATTGAAGTTGGAAACAACTTGTAGCTTCATTATTGACTCGATTGAAGTTGGAAACAACTTGTAGCTTCATTTCAGACTTGTTTGAAGTCGAAAACATTTGTAGCTTCATTTTCGGTTGTTTGAAGTTGGAAACAACTTTTAGTTTCATCTTTACTCGTTTGAGCCCGGAAAGAACTTGTAGCTTCATTATTGACTCGATTGAAGTTGGAAACAACTTGTAGCTTTATTTCAGACTTGTTTGATGTTGAAAACAACTTGTAGCTTCATTTTCGGTTGTTTGAAGTTGGAAACAACTTTTAGTTTCATCTTTACTCGTTTGAGCCCGGAAAAAACTTGTAGCTTCATTATTGACTCGATTGAAGTTGGAAACAACTTGTAGCTTCATTTCAGACTTGTTTGATGTTGAAAACAACTTGTAGCTTAATTTTCGGTTGTTTGAAGTTCGAAACAACTTTTAGTTTCATCTTTACTCGTTTGAGCCCGGAAACAACTTGTAGCTTCATTATTGACTCGATTGAAGTTGGAAACAACTTGTAGCTTCATTTCAGACTTGTTTGATGTTGATCAACTTGTAGCTTCATTTTCGGTTGTTTAAAGTTCGAAACAACTTTTGGTTTCATCTTTTCTTGTTTGAGCCCAGAAACAACTTGTAGCTTCATTATTGAGTCGATTGAAGTTGGAAACAACTTGTAGTTTTATTTCAGACTTGTTTGATGTTGAAAACAACTTGTAGCTTCATTTTTGGTTGTTTGAATTGCGAAACAACTTTTACTTTCATCTTTACTCGTTTGAGCCCGGAAACAACTTGTAGCTTCATTATTGACTCGATTAAAGTTGGAAACAACTTTTAGCTTCATTTCAGACTTGTTTGATGTTGATCAACTTGTAGCTTCATTTTCGGTTGTTTGAAGTTCGAAACAACTTTTAGTTTCATCTTTTCTCGTTTGAGCCCAGAAACAACTTGTAGCTTCATTATTGAGTCGATTGAAGTTGGAAACAACTTGTAACTTCATTTCAGACATGTTTGAAGACATGTTTGAAGTTGAAAACAACAAAAAATCGTTTCCAACTTCAAGAAATGTTTCTCTCTCTAGAAATTTCCTCTCCCTTCTCTCTAGGATAGAACACCACAAACCCTAACCTTTTTCAGCCGCCGCCTTCTTTTCTCTTAATCTACACCCTTTAGCCGCTTATCACCTCTTCTTCTCTTTCAATCTCTCACATAAATTTCTTACTATATACTATTAAACACTTATTTAAGTTTTCCTATCTTATACTATGAGTTCCAATTGCGATTCGGAAGGGTTTCCTGTTGACCATGATGGTCAAAGGCTTGAAGATGGAGTCTTCGATTCTGGAGCTCCGTTCGCTGTTCGTAGTGACATTCTCCGTGAAATTCTTTCGGGATCTGGTAAGGAGGTTGCAGCAACGCATCTGGAAGTGGATCCTCTAGCTCCTACTGGGATAAAACCCAGTTCTCTTGGAGGTATTCCAATCCTGGAGCGTGTCGACATCGAAGATGTGGTTGATGGGTACTCCAGTTCGGATTCTCAGTCGCCAAGGGGTGTTAAAGCACCTGGTAAAAATCAAATGAGTTCTACAGTTCATGCTATGATGCACACTATGAAGACTGAGCGAGAAGAGCTCTACTCTACTCGCAAGAAACTCATGGATGCCCTCAAGTTTTTAAAAACTAAGGGTTATTCTGAAACTGATATTTTGAAGTCTTTGAAGGATGATGGTTTTGGTGCTTCAATGCTTGATAGAGATGATTTTGGGATGCCCAGGAGTGGAGTTTCCGTTGGTAAAGCTCAGCAGAATCCAGATGCCCATCAGGTGAATGGTGAAATGCCGCTAAAAAAAAGCCCAAATCCTTTTGTTGACAAAATGAAATCGAAAGTTGATGTTACCCAGGTGATTCCGCCTAAAGAGGATTTAGGGCCTGTGATGAATGATAAGCCTGATGATGTTACAATCAGTAAGACTACAGATGCTAAGCCGAAGTCTTGGGCTGAGATGTTGGCAAAACCTCCCTCTCCTGAGGTATCCTTTGATTACTTTCCTCGTAAGGCTGGTTCTGATGTTGTCTCCCCTCCCCTGGAGGTTTTGCAAAAAGGAAATGAGAAGCTTAAGCTCTGTATTACGGGCTCTTTTTCGAAGGGATTCCTCCCCTTCAAGAAGGTGTCGGACTTTGCTTTCTCCACCTGGAAAAAGTTTGGGCTCCAACACATCTCTCAAAAAGATGAGAGAACTTTTATTTTTCGGTTCTCTGATGTTGGTGGTATCACATCTGTACTCTCGACTGGGACATGGTATGTGGAGAAAAGACCTCTGCTAGTATACGCCTGGGGCACTACTCCGGGTAGCATCTCACACATGCCTTTGTGGGTACGGTTTGATCGAGTGCCTGATTCGTACTGGACTCGGGAGGGACTTAGCTGTCTTGGGAGTGCCATTGGAAAGCCCCTTACTGCAGATGATTTAACAAAGAAGCTCGAGATTCTTCCTTTTGCCAAGCTTTGCGTTGACTACAACATTGGCGATGCTCTGCCAACTAAGCTTAATGTCGAGGTGTTAGAACCTAACTCTGATAAGGTTGTGCTTCATGAGGTCTTGGTTAGTTATCCACATATGCCTGTGGTTTGCAATGGTTGTCGCTCGTTGGGTCACTTGATTGGTGCTTGCCCAAAAACGGTGCGCAAATGGGTTGAAAAAAAGAGGCCTGCTCCTGAGCCTGATAGCACAGTGATCCCCCCGGTTGCTGATAACTCTGGACAGCCATGCTCTTCTCTGCACAATGACAAGATTCCCCCTTCCTCTAATGTTTCTGCTACTGTTACTCCGGGGCCTGCTACTGAGGAGTGGCATACTGTTTCCCGTAAGCATAAACCTCCGGTTTTTGAGTCACCAACTAGTGACTCTACTCCTCCTCGTAACAGCTTTAAAAATCTTACTATGGTTGATGAGATTGATGCCAAGTTCGTTGCCAATCTTGATCAAAAGCTCAGTAAATCTCAACGTAAAAAACAGAAGCGTGTTGCTAAAGGTATGGGGGCTTCCCCATCCCCCCCTCTCTAATCTTTTTGAATGATTGATTTTTGTTCTTTCAACGTCCGTGGTTTAAACAATAAGGCCCCTTTTGTGAAGGACTTCCTTCGTTCTAATAAAATTAGTTTGATTGGGCTTATTGAGACTAGAGTGCATAAGGACGTTGCTAAGAATATCTCTTCGGAGATTGACCGCTGTTTTAATTGGTTGGATAATTATGATTGTCACCATGGTGGTCGAATTTGGGTTGGATGGAACCCCTTCTTTTGGGATGTCTCTCTTTTGGCTCGGTCCTCGCAGCACATTACCTGTTCTGTTTTTCAAAAGCACCTCAAGGTTGACTTTGTGATCACGTTTATTTATGGCTTGAATTCTGGTATCGAAAGAAGGCTTTTATGGGAGGAGTTACTGTCTGTTGGCCGGTTGGTTGGTGACTCGGCTTGGGTTCTTTCAGGGGATTTTAATGTTTGTTTGAATATTCTGGAAAAGCAGGGTGGTAGAGTATGTTGGAATCGTGACATGGAAGAATTCAGGGACTGTGTTCTCAAGCTTGGTCTGACTGATCTTAGATATAATGGCAACCTCTTTACTTGGTGTGATGGGTTTAGTCCTAGTCCTGTGTATCGCAAGCTTGATCGTGTTTTGGTTAATGCTTCTTGGTTGGTTAGGTTTGACCTCTCCTCTGCTAATTTCCCTAATCGTGGCCTTTCTGACCACTCCCCGGCAACTACTGATCTTGGCATTGCTAGAACTCAGCCCCCTAAACCTTTCCAATGCTTTAATTTTATCTGTGAGCATCCTTTATTTCTGTCTACGGTCTCTCGTTGCTGGAATACTGCCATTCGAGGAGACCCTTGGTTCATATTAACCTCTAAGTTAAAGTTGGTGAAATCGGGCCTCAAGAGTATCAATAACAATCTGGGTAACATTCACGCTAAGGTATGCCAGGATAGAGCTGCCCTTGCTGATTTTCAGAACTCAGCTAATGCTTCTGATTTCGAGCAAGAAAAGACCTTAATTTGTGCTTATAAAGAGTCTCTTGCCGCTGAGGAATCCTTCTTTAAGCAGAAGTCCAGGGTTCAGTGGTTGAATTTAGGCGACAACAATTCTAAATATTTCTTTCATTCCTGTAAAAACCGCTGGAATGTTAACAAGATTATTAATATTACTGATGCTAGCGGTATTGTGCATGATTCTCACCAGGCTATCTCTAATGTTGCAGTGGATTACTTTAAAGGGCTCTTTGGTAATGCTTCCCCTGTTCTTCCAATTCCTAACGATTTAGAATTACCTGTTATTTCTCAAGCGCAGTTTGATTTCCTCTCGAGGCCGTTTTCTGGCAAAGATATTCTTGACACGTTCAAGCAAATGCCTAAGAATAAATCACCTGGTCCGGATGGATTTACTGCTGAATTTTTTATCAAGGCTTGGAGCATTGTTGGGGCTGATGTTGAGGCTGCGATTCTGCACTTTTTTAACTCTGGCCATATGCCCAGAATTGTAAACTCTGCCGCGGTAGCTCTGGTTCCTAAAACTAGTAACCCCTCGGTAATGCAGGACTTTCGTCCTATCTCATGTTGCAATACACTCTACAAGTGTATCTCCAAATTGCTTTCCCGGAGATTACAGCTGGTTCTGAAATCTTTGATCTCTCCTTATCAATCAGCCTTTCTCCCGGGCAGATCTATTGGCGACAATGTTCTACTTGTCCAGTCTTTGTGCAAGGATTACCACCGTGATCAAGGGCCGCCACGTTGTGCTATTAAAATCGATATCCACAAAGCCTTCGACTCTCTAAATTGGGACTTTATGTTTGCTACTTTGAGGAGAATGAACTTCCCTCCCCAGTTTATTGATTGGGTTCATGCTTGCATCACTAGTGCTATGTTCTCTATTAAAGTAAATGGCAGCCTCGAGGGTTATTTTAATGGCCGCTCTGGTCTTCGTCAGGGAGACCCGCTTTCCCCCTACTTATTTGTGCTTGCCATGGAGGTGTTCACTGCTTGTATTCGCAAAGCCACCTCCTCAACTGACTTTCAGTATCACTGGCGTACTAAAGATATTCTGCTCAGTCACTTGATTTTTGCGGATGATGTGTTCATGTTTTGTAGGGGTGATTTGCATTCTGTCCAGGCTCTCTACTGTGGTCTAAACTGGTTCTCTTCCATATCTGGTTTGCGTCCTAATGAGAGGAAAAGTCAGTGTTTTTTTGCTGGTGTTAGGCCTGAGATTCGACAGCAAGTTCTTTCTTCTACTGGTTTTCAGCTTGGCTCTTTCCCAATTACCTACCTCGGACTGCCTCTAATTTCTTCTAAGCTCCAAGCTAGGGACTGTCAGCCTCTGATTGATAAACTCTGTGCTAGAATTGAGGTATGGACTGCCAAATTTTTAAGCTTTGCTGGGAGACTGATTCTGCTGCAGGTCATTCTTAATGGTATTGTGGGTTATTGGAGCATGTTTTTATTTCTGCCTCATTATATCCTCTCTAGAATTAACTCAATATTTTTCAAATTTCTTTGGGGAGGCTATTACAAGATTAATGGCAAATGTCACTATAAAGTTAAATGGAGTGATTGTTGTCGACCCAAGGATGAGGGTGGTCTGGGGCTCCGTAATATTTTCGAATGGAATGATTCTGCGGCTCTCTTTCAGCTCTGGCGTGTGGTTCAATCTAAAGAAAATTCTATTTGGCTGACATGGTTTCGTGGGGTGTTGTTGAAAGATAAAGGCATCTGGACTGTTAGTATACCCTATCGCTGTTCATGGGGAGTAAGATGCATTCTTAAATGCAGAGAACGAGCCAAATCTTTTATTCGTTATCATGTTGGGAGAAATTCTAGCTTCAAGTTCTGGCTTGACCCTTGGGTGGGCAATACCCCTCTTCTCCTCCGACTTGGTTCTCAGGCCATTAGCAACTCTGAATCTAATCAGAATATCTTGATTAACCGCTATCAGCAGAATGGTGTTTGGCATTTGCCCCAGTCTAACCACTATAGTATTCAAGTGATGCGTGATCTCATTTCCAATATCCAGGTGCATGCTTTCGACCACATCACTTGGGATGGTCTGAATAACTCTCGTATCTCTATTTCGGTTATTTGGCACACTCTCCGTCATCGTTCTTCTCGGGCTCCATGGTGTGACATTGTGTGGAACTCCTTTTCAATTCCCAAGTGTTCCTTTATTCTGTGGACAGCCCTCAAGAACCGTTTGTTAACTCGTGATAGAATGTTGGATTTTGATATGCAAACTGATCCCGGCTGCCTGTTTTGTAATGATCTTGAGTCCACTAATCATCTCTTCACAAGCTGTCCCTTTTTCGATTTAATCAGAAGAGCTTGTCCTGTTGTTTTCTCCTCTAATTGGGTTCACTGTCAAGATGGGAACATTTTTAGTCCAACTATTAGTAAAAGACAGAAACTAATTGGTAGTTTATATTTTTCGGTTGCCGTTTATTTGGTATGGAAGGAGCGTAACTTTCGGTGTCATAATGTGGGGCCTGGGCATGCATCAATTCACATCATCACTCGTTTGCGACAAATTGTCCATGAGAGGTTGTTTTCTTGTGAGAAATTTAAGAAGTGGGTACGCGAGGACAGATCCATTATTAGCCTTATTTATTAGTTTTTTTACAGTTCTAAAGACCTGTTGGTTCTGTATTTTAGTAAGCCTTATGCGGTTAGTCTAGCTTATTCCTAATGTCACTGTTTGACATTTTTAGCTTTTTCCCTTGTATGTTCGATGTCTAGTTGCTTTCCTTTTCGCGGGGTATGCCCCTAGACATGTATTTCTTTTTTCTTTTAATGCACTTCTTATTTAGCAAAAAAAAAAAAAAAAGAAGTTGAAAACAACTTGTAGCTTCATTTTCGGTTGTTTGAAGTTAGAAACAACTTTTAGTTTCATCTTTACTCGTTTGAACCTGGAAACAACTTGTAGCTTCATTATTGACTCAATTGAAGTTGGAAACAACTTGTAGCTTAATTTCAGACTTGTTTGATGTTGAAAACAACTTGTAGCTTAATTTTCGATTGTTTGAAGTTCGAAACAACTTTTAGTTTCATCTTTACTCGTTTGAGCCCAGAAACAACTTGTAGCTTCATTATTGACTCGATTGAAGTTGGAAACAACTTGTAACTTCATTTCTGACATGTTTGAAGTTGAAAACAACTTGTAGCTTCATTTTCGGTTGTTTGAAATTAGAAACAACTTTTAGTTTCATCTTTACTCGTTTGAGCCTGGAAACAACTTGTAGCTTCATTATTGACTCAATTGAAGTTGGAAACAACTTGTAACTTAATTTCAGACTTGTTTGTTGTTGAAAACAACTTGTAGCTTAATTTTCGGTTGTTTGAAGTTCGAAACAACTTTTAGTTTCATCTTTACTCGTTTGAGCCCAGAAACAACGTGTAGCTTCATTATTGAATCGATTGAAGTTGGAAACAACTTGTAACTTCATTTCAGACATGTTTGATGTTGAAAACAACTTGTAGCTTCATTTTCGGTTGTTTGAAGTTGGAAGCCACTTTTAGTTTCATCTTTACTCGTTTGAGCTGGGAAACAACTTGTAGCTTCATTATTGACTCGATTAAAGTTGGAAAAAACTTGTAACTTCATTTCAGACAGGTTTGAAGTTGAAAACAACTTGTAGCTTCATTTTCGGTTGTTTGAAGTTGGAAACGACTTTTAGTTTCATCTTTACTCGTTTGAGCCTGGAAACAACTTGTAGCTTCATTATTGACTCGATTGAAGTTGGAAACAACTTGTAGCTTCATTATTGACTCGATTGAAGTTTTTTTTTTTTTGCTAACTGAAAATTTTATAAAAGAAAAAGAAGATACAAAATCTAGGGGCATACCCCGCGGAAGAACTAGAAAGACAAGGATTCTAGTTCATAACAAATAAAACAGTACAAAGACTAACTAAGCTAGTTGCTCCAACATCAGAGGCTATCCAACCAAGCCACTACAATTCACTAGAATAAGATTAATATAAAATATTACACATGGTGGGATCAGTTTGCATTTTTCTCCTAAAAGCAGGGCACGAGAAAAGCTTTTCACGAACCATTCTTTTTATAAGAAATTCTAGTTGAGTCACAGGAGTTGGTCTTTTGCCATGAATACGGTCGTTTCTTTCTCTCCAAACCAAATAGACCACAGTAGAGAAATATAAGAATGCAACGTTCTGCTGAAATCTCGTTATATTATCCATAAAGAAATTTCCCTGAAGCCATTCTTGCCAATTAATACGCAGCTCAAAAGGGCAGGCACGAAGAAGTAAAAAAGTATAGGGACAGATAGAGAATAAGTGCTCTGCAGTCTCATTATAGCTTCGACATAAGACACAAACTGGGTCCACGGTCATTCCAAAGAGCTCCATGCGATCCTTCGTAAGTAATCTATTTCGATAAGCCAGCCAAGTGATAAAAGAACAAGAAGGGATGTGAAATTTATTCCACAGGAGAGGGACCCAAGCAGCCGGTTGGCCATGTCTTCTAACGGACTCCCATATGGTATGAATTTTTTCAGTAGAGTCCCCATTCCATAGAATAGCATCCTCATTACCAATAGGACAGTTCTGCAGTAATTCTCGAAGGCGAATAGCTCGATAATCATTAGAAGGAATAGGAGCCCATTGATTATTAACAATCAAAGATCCCACCAATGCACCAGTAGAAGAATTCATGACAGTAATGAAACTATCGCCAAACCGAGTAATTAAGGGAACAGAGGAGAGCCAAGGATCATGCCACACTTTAAACCTGGAATCAGCTTTAACTCTCAAAGAAATAAATTGGAGTGCTGTGGTGCGAGCAGAGAAGATTTTCCGAAGATTCCACGGACATTTATAAGGGATTGAGGTAGTCTAGAAAGCTTTGTTTTTGAGTAAACAAGAATGAACCCAAAGAAGCCAAAGGGAAGTCGGGTCAGGCTTTGATAATCTCCACACCTGAAAAAGAATGGCAGAAGAGTTCCACTGGAATAAATCTCTAATACCCAGTCCCCCTTCAGCTTTTGGAGTGCAGCATTCAGACCATGCCACCTTGTATTGACAATTTGCCTCTAAGTTTCCAGCCCACAGAAACTTTGCCATAATAGATTGAACCCGCTTTAGAACACCTTTTGGCAGAAAAAGATACATGCTCCAGTATCCCTGAATACCTTGAAGAACCGAATTTATAAGCTGGAGACGTCCACTGTAACGCAAACTGCGAACAGTCCAACAATCAATTCTTGCACACATCTTGTGAAGAAGGGGTGTACAAAGTTGAGGTGTGAGCCTGCTAGTAATAAGGGGAACACCAAGATAAGTGATCGGGAGAAAGCCTCTACTAAACCCATACCTCAGAAGAGTATCGTTAACGATAGAGTCCGAGACATTACAGAGACTCGATTGAAGTTGGAAACAACTTGTAGCTTCATTTCAGACTTGTTTGAAGTCGAAAACATTTGTAGCTTCATTTTCGGTTGTTTGAAGTTGGAAACAACTTTTAGTTTCATCTTTACTCGTTTGAGCCTGGAAACAACTTGTAGCTTCATTATTGACTCGATTGAAGTTGGAAACAACTTGTAGCTTAATTAGCAAAAAAAAAAAAAAAAAAAACAACTTGTAGCTTCATTATTGACTCGATTAAAGTTGGAAACAACTTGTAACTTCATTTCAGACAGGTTTGAAGTTGAAAACAACTTGTAGCTTCATTTTCGGTTGTTTGAAGTTGGAAACGACTTTTAGTTTCATCTTTACTCGTTTGAACCTGGAAACAACTTGTTGCTTCATTATTGACTCGATTGAAGTTGGAAACAACTTGTAGCTTCATTATTGACTCGATTGAAGTTGGAAACAACTTGTAGCTTCATTTCAGACTTGTTTGAAGTCGAAAACATTTGTAGCTTCATTTTCGGTTGTTTGAAGTTGGAAACAACTTTTAGTTTCATCTTTACTCGTTTGAGCCCGGAAAGAACTTGTAGCTTCATTATTGACTCGATTGAAGTTGGAAACAACTTGTAGCTTTATTTCAGACTTGTTTGATGTTGAAAACAACTTGTAGCTTCATTTTCGGTTGTTTGAAGTTGGAAACAACTTTTAGTTTCATCTTTACTCGTTTGAGCCCGGAAAAAACTTGTAGCTTCATTATTGACTCGATTGAAGTTGGAAACAACTTGTAGCTTCATTTCAGACTTGTTTGATGTTGAAAACAACTTGTAGCTTAATTTTCGGTTGTTTGAAGTTCGAAACAACTTTTAGTTTCATCTTTACTCGTTTGAGCCCGGAAACAACTTGTAGCTTCATTATTGACTCGATTGAAGTTGGAAACAACTTGTAGCTTCATTTCAGACTTGTTTGATGTTGATCAACTTGTAGCTTCATTTTCGGTTGTTTAAAGTTCGAAACAACTTTTGGTTTCATCTTTTCTTGTTTGAGCCCAGAAACAACTTGTAGCTTCATTATTGAGTCGATTGAAGTTGGAAACAACTTGTAGTTTTATTTCAGACTTGTTTGATGTTGAAAACAACTTGTAGCTTCATTTTTGGTTGTTTGAATTGCGAAACAACTTTTACTTTCATCTTTACTCGTTTGAGCCCGGAAACAACTTGTAGCTTCATTATTGACTCGATTAAATTTGGAAACAACTTTTAGCTTCATTTCAGACTTGTTTGATGTTGATCAACTTGTAGCTTCATTTTCGGTTGTTTGAAGTTCGAAACAACTTTTAGTTTCATCTTTTCTCGTTTGAGCCCAGAAACAACTTGTAGCTTCATTATTGAGTCGATTGAAGTTGGAAACAACTTGTAACTTCATTTCAGACATGTTTGAAGTTGAAAACAACTTGTAGCTTCATTTTCGGTTGTTTGAAGTTAGAAACAACTTTTAGTTTCATCTTTACTCGTTTGAACCTGGAAACAACTTGTAGCTTCATTATTGACTCAATTGAAGTTGGAAACAACTTGTAGCTTAATTTCAGACTTGTTTGATGTTGAAAACAACTTGTAGCTTAATTTTCGGTTGTTTGAAGTTCGAAACAACTTTTAGTTTCATCTTTACTCGTTTGAGCCCAGAAACAACTTGTAGCTTCATTATTGACTCGATTGAAGTTGGAAACAACTTGTAACTTCATTTCTGACATGTTTGAAGTTGAAAACAACTTGTAGCTTCATTTTCGGTTGTTTGAAATTAGAAACAACTTTTAGTTTCATCTTTACTCGTTTGAGCCTGGAAACAACTTGTAGCTTCATTATTGACTCAATTGAAGTTGGAAACAACTTGTAACTTAATTTCAGACTTGTTTGTTGTTGAAAACAACTTGTAGCTTAATTTTCGGTTGTTTGAAGTTCGAAACAACTTTTAGTTTCATCTTTACTCGTTTGAGCCCAGAAACAACGTGTAGCTTCATTATTGACTCGATTGAAGTTGGAAACAACTTGTAGCTTCATTTCAGACTTGTTTGATGTTGATCAACTTGTAGCTTCATTTTCGGTTGTTTAAAGTTCGAAACAACTTTTGGTTTCATCTTTTCTTGTTTGAGCCCAGAAACAACTTGTAGCTTCATTATTGAGTCGATTGAAGTTGGAAACAACTTGTAGTTTTATTTCAGACTTGTTTGATGTTGAAAACAACTTGTAGCTTCATTTTTGGTTGTTTGAATTGCGAAACAACTTTTACTTTCATCTTTACTCGTTTGAGCCCGGAAACAACTTGTAGCTTCATTATTGACTCGATTAAAGTTGGAAACAACTTTTAGCTTCATTTCAGACTTGTTTGATGTTGATCAACTTGTAGCTTCATTTTCGGTTGTTTGAAGTTCGAAACAACTTTTAGTTTCATCTTTTCTCGTTTGAGCCCAGAAACAACTTGTAGCTTCATTATTGAGTCGATTGAAGTTGGAAACAACTTGTAACTTCATTTCAGACATGTTTGAAGTTGAAAACAACTTGTAGCTTCATTTTCGGTTGTTTGAAGTTAGAAACAACTTTTAGTTTCATCTTTACTCGTTTGAACCTGGAAACAACTTGTAGCTTCATTATTGACTCAATTGAAGTTGGAAACAACTTGTAGCTTAATTTCAGACTTGTTTGATGTTGAAAACAACTTGTAGCTTAATTTTCGGTTGTTTGAAGTTCGAAACAACTTTTAGTTTCATCTTTACTCGTTTGAGCCCAGAAACAACTTGTAGCTTCATTATTGACTCGATTGAAGTTGGAAACAACTTGTAACTTCATTTCTGACATGTTTGAAGTTGAAAACAACTTGTAGCTTCATTTTCGGTTGTTTGAAATTAGAAACAACTTTTAGTTTCATCTTTACTCGTTTGAGCCTGGAAACAACTTGTAGCTTCATTATTGACTCAATTGAAGTTGGAAACAACTTGTAACTTAATTTCAGACTTGTTTGTTGTTGAAAACAACTTGTAGCTTAATTTTCGGTTGTTTGAAGTTCGAAACAACTTTTAGTTTCATCTTTACTCGTTTGAGCCCAGAAACAACGTGTAGCTTCATTATTGAATCGATTGAAGTTGGAAACAACTTGTAACTTCATTTCAGACATGTTTGATGTTTTTTTTTTTTTTTTTTTTTTTGCTAAATGAAAATTATATTAAAAAAAGAGAGGGAAAAACACTTCTAGGGGCATACCCCGCGAGAAACAAAATAAAAGTTCCAAAAGAAAGGAACTAACAACATAAAGCTAGACAACCGAAAAGAAGGCCCAACAAGAAGCCACTACACGACAAAAACACCAATTCTCACAGCATTAAAAGAGAAGTTGACTCAGGTGGGGTTCAACATGTACTTTCCTACGAAATTCAGGGCATGAGAACAATTTTTCACGAAACATTCTCTTGACAAGCCTAATTATATTGTCCACAGACATACTGCTATCATCATGAATACGCCTATTCCTTTCTTTCCAAATCGAGTAAATAGCAGTCGTAATATAGAGAAATGCCATCTGCTTTTGAAAATTAGTTAAAGCATCCGTAAAGAAATTGCCCAGCATCCAAGCATTCCAGTTAATAAACAAATCAAATGGACAAGCACGAAGCACAAGATAAGTATACGGACAAGAAGTGAATAAATGTTCAGCAGATTCTGCATTACTCCTGCAAAGACAACACAAAGGATCCACAACCTGTTGGATATTAAAAAGTCTGTCTTTTGTTGAGAGGCGATTCCTACAAGCAAGCCAAGAAATAAACGAGCAGGAAGGGATATTAAACTTGCTCCAAATCAACGGAATCCACGGAGAGGAGGGTCCTCGCCTGCGGATAGACTCCCAAATTACTCTTAAATTGACCACAGCATCTTGTCTTGCAATAGAGCAAGAAGAAATCAAAGAGCGAATTTGAGTGGCTCTAAAATCATTCGAGCTAGAAACAGCCCAGTAGCCATTAACAATAGCAGAACCGACTGTAGCTTCATGAGAAGAATCCATCACCGAAATAATACCATCACCAAATCTCTCAATCAAGGGGACAGAGATAAGCCACGGGTCATACCAGAATTTAAAGGAGGAGCCAGCCATTACCTTACAGGAGATGAATCTCAGAGCTTCCCGACGATGATTGAGAATTTTTCTTAAATTCCAAGGGCATTTGTACGGGATCTTAGTTGTCCAGAAGTGTTTACGTTTTAACATACAAGAATGAACCCAGAGCAGCCATATAGAAGAAGGATTCGGATGAGCTAATCTCCATACTTGAAATAAAATTGCTGCCTTATTCCAATCGAACAAATCACGCAACCCCAAACCACCTTCCTCCCTTATGAAACAACAATCAGCCCAGGCGACTTTATAGTGACAGCTGGAATGCAAATCACCAGCCCAGAGAAAACGAGCAAGAATGGACTGAATTCTCTTAAGAACCCCAACAGGAAGAAATAAATACAAGGACCAGTAGCTCTGTATCCCTTGTAAGACCGTTTTTATCAATTGAAGACGACCACTATATCGGAGATGTCGAACCGTCCAACTTTCAACCTTTCGACTCAGCCTCTGAATCAAGGGAGCACAGATGGATTCATTAAGCCTGCTAGTAATGAGAGGTAATCCTAAGTAGGAGATAGGCAAACTTCCCAATTGAAAACCATAGTGATTAAGCGTATGAGAGATGACATTATTCGGGACACAAGAGAAAAAACCCAAGCATTTTTCTTTATTCAGCTGCAGTCCAGAAACACCAGAAAATTGCAGAACAGAGTCGAGCAAAAGTCTTATCGAATTAGACTCACCCTTGCAGAACAGAAAAATATCATCGGCGAAAATTACATGACTGAGCTGTAAAGGTTTGGTGCGCCAGTGAAAATTAAAGGAATCATCAGAGTTAAGTTTAGCCTTTAGGAAACTAGACAAAACTTCCATACTAAGCACAAAAAGGTAGGGAGAAAGCGGGTCTCCCTGCCTTAATCCGTTTCGACCCTGAAAAAACCCCTCAAGAACTCCATTGATGTTGAAAACAACTTGTAGCTTCATTTTCGGTTGTTTGAAGTTGGAAGCCACTTTTAGTTTCATCTTTACTCGTTTGAGCTGGGAAACAACTTGTAGCTTCATTATTGACTCGGTTAAAGTTGGAAAAAACTTGTAACTTCATTTCAGACAGGTTTGAAGTTGAAAACAACTTGTAGCTTCATTTTCGGTTGTTTGAAGTTGGAAACGACTTTTAGTTTCATCTTTACTCGTTTGAGCCTGGAAACAACTTGTAGCTTCATTATTGACTCGATTGAAGTTGGAAACAACTTGTAGCTTCATTATTGACTCGATTGAAGTTGGAAACAACTTGTAGCTTCATTTCAGACTTGTTTGAAGTCGAAAACATTTGTAGCTTCATTTTCGGTTGTTTGAAGTTGGAAACAACTTTTAGTTTCATCTTTACTCGTTTGAGCCCGGAAAGAACTTGTAGCTTCATTATTGACTCGATTGAAGTTGGAAACAACTTGTAGCTTTATTTCAGACTTGTTTGATGTTGAAAACAACTTGTAGCTTCATTTTCGGTTGTTTGAAGTTGGAAACAACTTTTAGTTTCATCTTTACTCGTTTGAGCCCGGAAAAAACTTGTAGCTTCATTATTGAGTCGATTGAAGTTGGAAACAACTTGTAGCTTCATTTCAGACTTGTTTGATGTTGAAAACAACTTGTAGCTTCATTTTCGGTTGTTTGAAGTTAGAAACAACTTTTAGTTTCATCTTTACTCGTTTGAGCCCGGAAACAACTTGTAGCTTCATTATTGACTCGATTGAAGTTGGAAACAACTTGTAGCTTAATTTCAAACTTGTTTGATGTTGAAAAAAACTTGTAGCTTAATTTTCGGTTGTTTGAAGTTCGAAACAACTTTTAGTTTCATCTTTACTCGTTTGAGACCAGAAACAACTTGTAGCTTCATTATTGAATCGATCGAAGTTGGAAACAACTTGTAACTTCATTTCAGACATGTTTGAAGTTGAAAACAACTTATAGCTTCATTTTCGGTTGTTTGAAGTTGGAAGCGACTTTTAGTTTCATCTTTACTCGTTTGAGCTGGGAAACAACTTGTAGCTTCATTATTGACTCGATTAAAGTTGGAAACAACTTGTAACTTCATTTCAGACAGGTTTGAAGTTGAAAACAACTTGTAGCTTCATTTTCGGTTGTTTGAAGTTGGAAACGACTTTTAGTTTCATCTTTACTCGTATGAGCCTGGAAACAACTTGTAGCTTCATTATTGACTCGATTGAAGTTGGAAACAACTTGTAGCTTCATTATTGACTCGATTGAAGTTGGAAACAACTTGTAGCTTCATTATTGACTCGATTAAAGTTGGAAACAACTTTTAGCTTCATTTCAGACTTGTTTGATGTTGATCAACTTGTAGCTTCATTTTCGGTTGTTTGAAGTTCGAAAAAACTTTTAGTTTCATCTTTTCTCGTTTGAGCCCAGAAACAACTTGTAGCTTCATTATTCAGTCGATTGAAGTTGGAAACAACTTGTGGTTTTATTTCAGACTTGTTTGATGTTGAAAACAACTTGTAGCTTCATTTTTGGTTGTTTGAAGTTAGAAACAACTTTTAGTTTCATCTTTACTCGTTTGAGCCCGGAAACAACTTGTAGCTTCATTATTGACTCGATTAAAGTTGGAAACAACTTTTAGCTTCATTTCAGACTTGTTTGATGTTGATCAACTTGTAGCTTCATTTTCGGTTGTTTGAAGTTCGAAACAACTTTTAGTTTCATCTTTTCTCGTTTGAGCCCAGAAACAACTTGTAGCTTCATTATTGAGTCGATTGAAGTTGGAAACAACTTGTAGTTTTATTTCAGACTTGTTTGATGTTGATCAACTTTTTTTTTTTTTTTTGATAATTGATGTTGATGATCAACTTCTAGCTTCATTTTCGGTTGTTTGAAGTTTGAAACAACTTTTAGTTTCATCTTTTCTCGTTTGAGCCCCGAAACAACTTGTAGCTTCATTATTGACTCGATTAAAGTTGGAAACAACTTGTAGCTTCATTTCAGACTTGTATTATGTTGAAATCAACTTGTAGCTTCATTTTCATTTGTTTGAATTTCGAAACAACTTTTAGTTTCATCTTTACTCGTTTGAGCTGGGAAACAACTTGTAGCTTCATTATTGACTCGATTAAAGTTGGAAACAACTTGTAACTTCATTTCAGACAGGTTTGAAGTTGAAAACAACTTGCAGCTTCATTTTCGGTTGTTTGAAGTTGGAAACGACTTTTAGTTTCATCTTTACTCGTTTGAGCCTGGAAACAACTTGTAGCTTCATTATTGACTCGATTGAAGTTGGAAACAACTTGTAGCTTCATTATTGACTCGATTGAAGTTGGAAACAACTTGTAGCTTCATTTCAGACTTGTTTGAAGTCGAAAACATTTGTAGCTTCATTTTCGGTTGTTTGAAGTTGGAAACAACTTTTAGTTTCATCTTTACACGTTTGAGCCCGGAAAGAACTTGTAGCTTCATTATTTACTCGATTGAAGTTGGAAACAACTTGTATCTTCATTTCAGACTTGTTTGAAGTTGAAAACAACTTGTAGCTTCATTTTTAGTTGTTTGAAGTTGGAAACAACTTTTAGTTTCATCTTTTCTCATTTGAGCCCGGAAACAACTTGTAGCTTCATTATTGACTCGATTGAAGTTGGAAACAACTTGTAGCTTTATTTCAGACTTGTTTGATGTTGAAAACAACTTGTAGCTTCATTTTCGGTTGTTTGAAGTTGGAAACAACTTTTAGTTTCATATTTACTCGTTTGAGCCCGGAAAAAACTTGTAGCTTCATTATTGACTCGATTGAAGTTGGAAACAACTTGTACCTTCATTTCAGACTTGTTTGATGTTGAAAACAACTTGTAGCTTCATTTTCAGTTGTTTGAAGTTCGAAACAACTTTTAGTTTCATCTTTAATCGTTTGAGCCCGGAAACAACTTGTAGCTTCATTATTGACTCGATTGAAGTTGGAAACAACTTGTAGCTTCATTTCAGACTTGTTTGATGTTGATCAACTTGTAGCTTCATTTTCGGTTGTTTAAAGTTCGAAACAACTTTTAGTTTCATCTTTTCTCGTTTGAACCCAGAAACAACTTGTAGCTTCATTATTGAGTCGATTGAAGTTGGAAACAACATGTAGTTATATTTCAGACTTGTTTGATGTCGATCAACTTGTAGCTTCATTTTCGGTTGTTTGAAGTTTGAAACAACTTTTAGTTTCATCTTTTCTCGTTTGAGCCCCGAAACAACTTGTAGCTTCATTATTGACTCGATTAAAGTTGGAAACAACTTGTAGCTTCATTTCAGACTTGTATTATGTTGAAATCAACTTGTAGCTTCATTTTCGGTTGTTTAAATTTCGAAACAACTTTAGTTTCATCTTTACACGTTTCTGCCCGGAAACAACTTGTAGCTTCATTATTGACTCGATTAAAGTTGGAAACAACTTTTAGCTTCATTTCAGACTTGTTTGATGTTGATCAACTTGTAGCTTCATTTTCGGTTGTTTGAAGTTCGAAAAAACTTTTAGTTTCATCTTTTCTCGTTTGAGCCCAGAAAAACCTTGTAGCTTCATTATTGAGTCGATTGAAGTTGGAAACAACTTGTAGTTTTATTTCAGACTTGTTTGATGTTGAAAACAACTTGTAGCTTCATTTTTGGTTGTTTGAAGTTAGAAACAACTTTTAGTTTCATCTTTACTCGTTTGAGCCCGGAAACAACTTGTAGCTTCATTATTGACTCGATTGAAGTTGGAAACAACTTGTAGCTTAATTTCAAACTTGTTTGATGTTGAAAAAAACTTGTAGCTTTATTTTCGGTTGTTTGAAGTTCGAAACAACTTTTAGTTTCATCTTTACTCGCTTGAGCCCAGAAACAACTTGTAGCTTCATTATTGAATCGATTGAAGGTGGAAACAACTTGTAACTTCATTTCAGACATGTTTGAAGTTGAAAACAACTTGTAGCTTCATTTTCGGTTGTTTGAAGTTGGAAGCGACTTTTAGTTTCATCTTTACTCGTTTGAGCTGGGAAACAACTTGTAGCTTCATTATTGACTCGATTAAAGTTGGAAACAACTTGTAACTTCATTTCAGACAGGTTTGAAGTTGAAAACAGCTTGTAGCTTCATTTTTGGTTGTTTGAAGTTAGAAACAACTTTTAGTTTCATCTTTACTCGTTTGAGCCCGGAAACAACTTGTAGCTTCATTATTGACTCAATTGAAGTTGGAAACAACTTGTAGCTTAATTTCAGACTTGTTTGATGTTGAAAACAACTTGTAGCTTAATTTTCGGTTGTTTGAAGTTCGAAACAACTTTTAGTTTCATCTTTACTCGTTTGAGCCCAGAAACAACTTGTAGCTTCATTATTGAATCGATTGAAGTTGGAAACAACTTGTAACTTCATTTCAGACATGTTTGAAGTTGAAAACAACTTGTAGCTTCATTTTCGGTTGTTTGAAGTTAGAAACAACTTTTAGTTTCATCTTTACTCGTTTGAGCCTGGAAACAACTTGTAGCTTCATTATTGACTCAATTGAAGTTGGAAACAACTTGTAGCTTAATTTCAGACTTGTTTGTTGTTGAAAACAACTTGTAGCTTAATTTTCGGTTGTTTGAAGTTCGAAACAACTTTTAGTTTCATCTTTACTCGTCTGCCCAGAAACAACTTGTAGCTTCATTATTGAATCAATTGAAGTTGGAAACAACTTGTAACTTCATTTCAGACATGTTTGAAGTTGAAAACAACTTGTAGCTTCATTTTCGGTTGTTTGAAGTTGGAAGCGACTTTTAGTTTCATCTTTACTCGTTTGAGCTGGGAAACAACTTGTAGCTTCATTATTGACTCGATTAAAGTTGGAAAAAACTTGTAACTTCATTTCAGACAGGTTTGAAGTTGAAAACAACTTGTAGCTTCATTTTCGGTTGTTTGAAGTTGGAAACGACTTTTAGTTTCATCTTTACTCGTTTGAGCTAGGAAACAACTTGTAGCTTCATTATTGACTCGATTGAAGTAGGAAACCACTTGTAGCTTCATTATTGACTCGATTGAAGTTGGAAACAACTTGTAGCTTCATTATTGACTCGATTGAAGTTGGAAACAACTTGTAGCTTCATTTCAGACTTGTTTGATGTTGAAAACAACTTGTAGCTTAATTTTCGGTTGTTTGAAGTTCGAAACAACTTTTAGTTTCATCTTTACTCGTTTGAGCCCGGAAACAACTTGTAGCTTCATTATTGACTCGATTGAAGTTGGAAACAACTTGTAGCTTCATTTCAGACTTGTTTGATGTTGATCAACTTGTAGCTTCATTTTCGGTTGTTTAAAGTTCGAAACAACTTTTGGTTTCATCTTTTCTCGTTTGAGCCCAGAAACAACTTGTAGCTTCATTATTGAGTCGATTGAAGTTGGAAACAACTTGTAGTTTTATTTCAGACTTGTTTGATGTTGAAAAGAACTTGTAGCTTCATTTTTGGTTGTTTGAATTTCGAAACAACTTTTAATTTCATCTTTACTCGTTTGAGCCCGGAAACAACTTGTAGCTTCATTATTGACTCGATTAAAGTTGGAAACAACTTTTAGCTTCATTTCAGACTTGTTTGATGTTGATCAACTTGTAGCTTCATTTTCGGTTGTTTGAAGTTCGAAACAACTTTTAGTTTCATCTTTTCTCGTTTGAGCCCAGAAACAACTTGTAGCTTCATTATTGAATCGATTGAAGTTGGAAACAACTTGTAACTTCATTTCAGACATGTTTGAAGTTGAAAACAACTTGTAGCTTCATTTTCGGTTGTTTGAAGTTGGAAGCGACTTTTAGTTTCATCTTTACTCGTTTGAGCTGGGAAACAACTTGTAGCTTCATTATTGACTCGATTAATGTTGGAAACAACTTGTAACTTCATTTCAGACAGGTTTGAAGTCGAAAACAGCTTGTAGCTTCATTTTTGGTTGTTTGAAGTTCGAAACCACTTTTAGTTTCATCTTTACTCGTTTGAGCCCGGAAACAACTTGTAGCTTCATTATTGACTCAATTGAAGTTGGAAACAACTTGTAGTTTTATTTCAGACTTGTTTGATGTTGATCAACTTTTTTTTTTTTTTTTGATAATTGATGTTGATGATCAACTTGTAGCTTCATTATTGACTCGATTGAAGTTGGAAACAACTTGTAGCTTCATTATTGACTCGATTGAAGTTGGAAACAACTTGTAGCTTCATTTCAGACTTGTTTGATGTTGAAAACAACTTGTAGCTTAATTTTCGGTTGTTTGAAGTTCGAAACAACTTTTAGTTTCATCTTTACTCGTTTGAGCCCGGAAACAACTTGTAGCTTCATTATTGACTCGATTGAAGTTGGAAACAACTTGTAGCTTCATTTCAGACTTGTTTGATGTTGATCAACTTGTAGCTTCATTTTCGGTTGTTTAAAGTTCGAAACAACTTTTGGTTTCATCTTTTCTCGTTTGAGCCCAGAAACAACTTGTAGCTTCATTATTGAGTCGATTGAAGTTGGAAACAACTTGTAGTTTTATTTCAGACTTGTTTGATGTTGAAAAGAACTTGTAGCTTCATTTTTGGTTGTTTGAATTTCGAAACAACTTTTAATTTCATCTTTACTCGTTTGAGCCCGGAAACAACTTGTAGCTTCATTATTGACTCGATTAAAGTTGGAAACAACTTTTAGCTTCATTTCAGACTTGTTTGATGTTGATCAACTTGTAGCTTCATTTTCGGTTGTTTGAAGTTCGAAACAACTTTTAGTTTCATCTTTTCTCGTTTGAGCCCAGAAACAACTTGTAGCTTCATTATTGAATCGATTGAAGTTGGAAACAACTTGTAACTTCATTTCAGACATGTTTGAAGTTGAAAACAACTTGTAGCTTCATTTTCGGTTGTTTGAAGTTTGAAACAACTTTTAGTTTCATCTTTTCTCGTTTGAGCCCCGAAACAACTTGTAGCTTCATTATTGACTCGATTAAAGTTGGAAACAACTTGTAGCTTCATTTCAGACTTGTATTATGTTGAAATCAACTTGTAGCTTCATTTTCGGTTGTTTGAATTTCGAAACAACTTTTAGTTTCATCTTTACTCGTTTGAGCTGGGAAACAACTTGTAGCTTCATTATTGACTCTATTAAAGTTGGAAACAACTTGTAACTTCATTTCAGACAGGTTTGAAGTTGAAAACAACTTGCAGCTTCATTTTCGGTTGTTTGAAGTTGGAAACGACTTTTAGTTTCATCTTTACTCGTTTGAGCCTGGAAACAACTTGTAGCTTCATTATTGACTCGATTGAAGTTGGAAACAACTTGTAGCTTCATTATTGACTCGATTGAAGTTGGAAACAACTTGTAGCTTCATTTCAGACTTGTTTGAAGTCGAAAACATTTGTAGCTTCATTTTCGGTTGTTTGAAGTTGGAAACAACTTTTAGTTTCATCTTTACTCGTTTGAGCCCGGAAAGAACTTGTAGCTTCATTATTTACTCGATTGAAGTTGGAAACAACTTGTATCTTCATTTCAGACTTGTTTGAAGTTGAAATCAACTTGTAGCTTCATTTTCGGTTGTTTGAAGTTGGAAACAACTTTTAGTTTCATCTTTTCTCATTTGAGCCTGGCAACAACTTGTAGCTTCATTATTGACTCGATTGAAGTTGGAAACAACTTGTAGCTTTATTTCAGACTTGTTTGATGTTGAAAACAACTTGTAGCTTCATTTTCGGTTGTTTGAAGTTGGAAACAACTTTTAGTTTCATCTTTACTCGTTTGAGCCCGGAAAAAACTTGTAGCTTCATTATTGACTCGATTGAAGTTGGAAACAACTTGTACCTTCATTTCAGACTTGTTTGATGTTGAAAACAACTTGTAGCTTCATTTTCAGTTGTTTGAAGTTCGAAACAACTTTTAGTTTCATCTTTACTCGTTTGAGCCCGGAAACAACTTGTAGCTTCATTATTGACTCGATTGAAGTTGGAAACAACTTGTAGCTTCATTATTGACTCGATTGAAGTTGGAAACAACTTGTAGCTTCATTTCAGACTTGTTTGATGTTGAAAACAACTTGTAGCTTAATTTTCGGTTGTTTGAAGTTCGAAACAACTTTTAGTTTCATCTTTACTCGTTTGAGCCCGGAAACAACTTGTAGCTTCATTATTGACTCGATTGAAGTTGGAAACAACTTGTAGCTTCATTTCAGACTTGTTTGATGTTGATCAACTTGTAGCTTCATTTTCGGTTGTTTAAAGTTCGAAACAACTTTTGGTTTCATCTTTTCTCGTTTGAGCCCAGAAACAACTTGTAGCTTCATTATTGAGTCGATTGAAGTTGGAAACAACTTGTAGTTTTATTTCAGACTTGTTTGATGTTGAAAAGAACTTGTAGCTTCATTTTTGGTTGTTTGAATTTCGAAACAACTTTTAATTTCATCTTTACTCGTTTGAGCCCGGAAACAACTTGTAGCTTCATTATTGACTCGATTAAAGTTGGAAACAACTTTTAGCTTCATTTCAGACTTGTTTGATGTTGATCAACTTGTAGCTTCATTTTCGGTTGTTTGAAGTTCGAAACAACTTTTAGTTTCATCTTTTCTCGTTTGAGCCCAGAAACAACTTGTAGCTTCATTATTGAATCGATTGAAGTTGGAAACAACTTGTAACTTCATTTCAGACATGTTTGAAGTTGAAAACAACTTGTAGCTTCATTTTCGGTTGTTTGAAGTTGGAAGCGACTTTTAGTTTCATCTTTACTCGTTTGAGCTGGGAAACAACTTGTAGCTTCATTATTGACTCGATTAATGTTGGAAACAACTTGTAACTTCATTTCAGACAGGTTTGAAGTCGAAAACAGCTTGTAGCTTCATTTTTGGTTGTTTGAAGTTCGAAACCACTTTTAGTTTCATCTTTACTCGTTTGAGCCCGGAAACAACTTGTAGCTTCATTATTGACTCAATTGAAGTTGGAAACAACTTGTAGTTTTATTTCAGACTTGTTTGATGTTGATCAACTTTTTTTTTTTTTTTTTGATAATTGATGTTGATGATCAACTTGTAGCTTCATTTTCGGTTGTTTGAAGTTTGAAACAACTTTTAGTTTCATCTTTTCTCGTTTGAGCCCCGAAACAACTTGTAGCTTCATTATTGACTCGATTAAAGTTGGAAACAACTTGTAGCTTCATTTCAGACTTGTATTATGTTGAAATCAACTTGTAGCTTCATTTTCGGTTGTTTGAATTTCGAAACAACTTTTAGTTTCATCTTTACTCGTTTGAGCTGGGAAACAACTTGTAGCTTCATTATTGACTCTATTAAAGTTGGAAACAACTTGTAACTTCATTTCAGACAGGTTTGAAGTTGAAAACAACTTGCAGCTTCATTTTCGGTTGTTTGAAGTTGGAAACGACTTTTAGTTTCATCTTTACTCGTTTGAGCCTGGAAACAACTTGTAGCTTCATTATTGACTCGATTGAAGTTGGAAACAACTTGTAGCTTCATTATTGACTCGATTGAAGTTGGAAACAACTTGTAGCTTCATTTCAGACTTGTTTGAAGTCGAAAACATTTGTAGCTTCATTTTCGGTTGTTTGAAGTTGGAAACAACTTTTAGTTTCATCTTTACTCGTTTGAGCCCGGAAAGAACTTGTAGCTTCATTATTTACTCGATTGAAGTTGGAAACAACTTGTATCTTCATTTCAGACTTGTTTGAAGTTGAAATCAACTTGTAGCTTCATTTTCGGTTGTTTGAAGTTGGAAACAACTTTTAGTTTCATCTTTTCTCATTTGAGCCTGGCAACAACTTGTAGCTTCATTATTGACTCGATTGAAGTTGGAAACAACTTGTAGCTTTATTTCAGACTTGTTTGATGTTGAAAACAACTTGTAGCTTCATTTTCGGTTGTTTGAAGTTGGAAACAACTTTTAGTTTCATCTTTACTCGTTTGAGCCCGGAAAAAACTTGTAGCTTCATTATTGACTCGATTGAAGTTGGAAACAACTTGTACCTTCATTTCAGACTTGTTTGATGTTGAAAACAACTTGTAGCTTCATTTTCAGTTGTTTGAAGTTCGAAACAACTTTTAGTTTCATCTTTACTCGTTTGAGCCCGGAAACAACTTGTAGCTTCATTATTGACTCGATTGAAGTTGGAAACAACTTGTAGCTTCATTTCAGACTTGTTTGATGTTGATCAACTTGTAGCTTCATTTTCGGTTGTTTAAAGTTCGAAACAACTTTTAGTTTCATCTTTTCTCGTTTGAGCCCAGAAACAACTTGTAGCTTCATTATTGAGTCGATTGAAGTTGGAAACAACATGTAGTTTTATTTCAGACTTGTTTGATGTTGATCAACTTGTAGCTTCATTTTCGGTTGTTTGAAGTTTGAAACAACTTTTAGTTTCATCTTTTCTCGTTTGAGCCCCGAAACAACTTGTAGCTTCATTATTGACTCGATTAAAGTTGGAAACAACTTGTAGCTTCATTTCAGACTTGTATTATGTTGAAATCAACTTGTAGCTTCATTTTCGGTTGTTTAAATTTCGAAACAACTTTTAGTTTCATCTTTACACGTTTCTGCCCGGAAACAACTTGTAGCTTCATTATTGACTCGATTGAAGTTGGAAACAACTTGTAGCTTAATTTCAAACTTGTTTGATGTTGAAAAAAACTTGTAGCTTTATTTTCGGTTGTTTGAAGTTCGAAACAACTTTTAGTTTCGTCTTTACTCGTTTGAGCCCAGAAACAACTTGTAGCTTCATTATTGAATCGATTGAAGTTGGAAACAACTTGTAACTTCATTTCAGACATGTTTGAAGTTGAAAACAACTTGTAGCTTCATTTTCGGTTGTTTGAAGTTGGAAGCGACTTTTAGTTTCATCTTTACTCGTTTGAGCTGGGAAACAACTTGTAGCTTCATTATTGACTCGATTAAAGTTGGAAACAACTTGTAACTTCATTTCAAACAGGTTTGAAGTTGAAAACAGCTTGTAGCTTCATTTTTGGTTGTTTGAAGTTAGAAACAACTTTTAGTTTCATCTTTACTCGTTTGAGCCCGGAAACAACTTGTAGCTTAATTTCAGACTTGTTTGATGTTGAAAACAACTTGTAGCTTAATTTTCGGTTGTTTGAAGTTCGAAACAACTTTTAGTTTCATCTTTACTCGTTTGAGCCCAGAAACAACTTGTAGCTTCATTATTGAATCGATTGAAGTTGGAAACAACTTGTAACTTCATTTCAGACATGTTTGAAGTTGAAAACAACTTGTAGCTTCATTTTCGGTTGTTTGAAGTTAGAAACAACTTTTAGTTTCATCTTTACTCGTTTGAGCCTGGAAACAACTTGTAGCTTCATTATTGACTCGATTGAAGTTGGAAACAACTTGTAGCTTAATTTCAGACTTGTTTGTTGTTGAAAACAACTTGTAGCTTAATTTTCGGTTGTTTGAAGTTCGAAACAACTTTTAGTTTCATCTTTACTCGTCTGAGCCCAGAAACAACTTGTAGCTTCATTATTGAATCGATTGAAGTTGGAAACAACTTGTAAATTCATTTCAGACATGTTTGAAGTTGAAAACAACTTGTAGCTTCATTTTCGGTTGTTTGAAGTTGGAAGCGACTTTTAGTTTCATCTTTACTCGTTTGAGCTGGGAAACAACTTGTAGCTTCATTATTGACTCGATTAATGTTGGAAACAACTTGTAACTTCATTTCAGACAGGTTTGAAGTCGAAAACAGCTTGTAGCTTCATTTTTGGTTGTTTGAAGTTCGAAACCACTTTTAGTTTCATCTTTACTCGTTTGAGCCCGGAAACAACTTGTAGCTTCATTATTGACTCAATTGAAGTTGGAAACAACTTGTAGTTTTATTTCAGACTTGTTTGATGTTGATCAACTTTTTTTTTTTTTTGATAATTGATGTTGATGATCAACTTGTAGCTTCATTTTCGGTTGTTTGAAGTTTGAAACAACTTTTAGTTTCATCTTTTCTCGTTTGAGCCCCGAAACAACTTGTAGCTTCATTATTGACTCGATTAAAATTGGAAACAACTTGTAGCTTCATTTCAGACTTGTATTATGTTGAAATCAACTTGTAGCTTCATTTTCGGTTGTTTGAATTTCGAAACAACTTTTAGTTTCATCTTTACTCGTTTGAGCTGGGAAACAACTTGTAGCTTCATTATTGACTCTATTAAAGTTGGAAACAACTTGTAACTTCATTTCAGACAGGTTTGAAGTTGAAAACAACTTGCAGCTTCATTTTCGGTTGTTTGAAGTTGGAAACGACTTTTAGTTTCATCTTTACTCGTTTGAGCCTGGAAACAACTTGTAGCTTCATTATTGACTCGATTGAAGTTGGAAACAACTTGTAGCTTCATTATTGACTCGATTGAAGTTGGAAACAACTTGTAGCTTCATTTCAGACTTGTTTGAAGTCGAAAACATTTGTAGCTTCATTTTCGGTTGTTTGAAGTTGGAAACAACTTTTAGTTTCATCTTTACTCGTTTGAGCCCGGAAAGAACTTGTAGCTTCATTATTTACTCGATTGAAGTTGGAAACAACTTGTATCTTCATTTCAGACTTGTTTGAAGTTGAAATCAACTTGTAGCTTCATTTTCGGTTGTTTGAAGTTGGAAACAACTTTTAGTTTCATCTTTTCTCATTTGAGCCTGGAAACAACTTGTAGCTTCATTATTGACTCGATTGAAGTTGGAAACAACTTGTAGCTTTATTTCAGACTTGTTTGATGTTGAAAACAACTTGTAGCTTCATTTTCGGTTGTTTGAAGTTGGAAACAACTTTTAGTTTCATCTTTACTCGTTTGAGCCCGGAAAAAACTTGTAGCTTCATTATTGACTCGATTGAAGTTGGAAACAACTTGTACCTTCATTTCAGACTTGTTTGATGTTGAAAACAACTTGTAGCTTCATTTTCAGTTGTTTGAAGTTCGAAACAACTTTTAGTTTCATCTTTACTCGTTTGAGCCCGGAAACAACTTGTAGCTTCATTATTGACTCGATTGAAGTTGGAAACAACTTGTAGCTTCATTTCAGACTTGTTTGATGTTGATCAACTTGTAGCTTCATTTTCGGTTGTTTAAAGTTCGAAACAACTTTTAGTTTCATCTTTTCTCGTTTGAGCCCAGAAACAACTTGTAGCTTCATTATTGAGTCGATTGAAGTTGGAAACAACATGTAGTTTTATTTCAGACTTGTTTGATGTTGATCAACTTGTAGCTTCATTTTCGGTTGTTTGAAGTTTGAAACAACTTTTAGTTTCATCTTTTCTCGTTTGAGCCCCGAAACAACTTGTAGCTTCATTATTGACTCGATTAAAGTTGGAAACAACTTGTAGCTTCATTTCAGACTTGTATTATGTTGAAATCAACTTGTAGCTTCATTTTCGGTTGTTTAAATTTCGAAACAACTTTTAGTTTCATCTTTACACGTTTCTGCCCGGAAACAACTTGTAACTTCATTATTGACTCGATTGAAGTTGGAAACAACTTGTAGCTTAATTTCAAACTTGTTTGATGTTGAAAAAAACTTGTAGCTTTATTTTCGGTTGTTTGAAGTTCGAAACAACTTTTAGTTTCGTCTTTACTCGTTTGAGCCCAGAAACAACTTGTAGCTTCATTATTGAATCGATTGAAGTTGGAAACAACTTGTAACTTCATTTCAGACATGTTTGAAGTTGAAAACAACTTGTAGCTTCATTTTCGGTTGTTTGAAGTTGGAAGCGACTTTTAGTTTCATCTTTACTCGTTTGAGCTTGTAGCTTCATTATTGACTCGATTAAAGTTGGAAACAACTTGTAACTTCATTTCAGACAGGTTTGAAGTTGAAAACAACTTAACATCAAACAAGTCTGGAATTAAGCTACAAGTTGTTTCCTACTTTAATCGAGTCAATAATGAAACTACAAGTTGTTTTCCAGCTCAAACGAGTAAAGATGAAACTAAAAGTCGCTTCCAACTTCAAACAACCGAAAATGAAGCTACAAGTTGTTTTCAACTTCAAACATGTCTGAAATGAAGTTACAAGTTGTTTCCAACTTCAATCGATTCAATAATGAAGCTACAAGTTGTTTCTGGGCTCAAACGAGTAAAGATGAAACTAAAAGTTGTTTCGAACTTCAAACAACCGAAAATTAAGCTACAAGTTGTTTTCAACATCAAACAAGTCTGAAATTAAGCTACAAGTTGTTTCCAACTTCAATTGAGCCAATAATGAAGCTACAAGTTGTTTCCGGGCTCAAACGAGTAAAGATGAAACTAAAAGTTGTTTCTGACTTCAAACAACCAAAAATGAAGCTACAAGCTGTTTTCAACTTCAAACCTGTCTGAAATGAAGTTACAAGTTGTTTCCAACTTTAATCGAGTCAATAATGAAGCTACATGTTGTTTCCCAGCTCAAACGAGTAAAGATGAAACTAAAAGTCGCTTCCAACTTCAAACAACCGGAAATGAAGCTACAAGTTGTTTTCCACTTCAAACATGTCTGAAATGAAGTTACAAGTTGTTTCCAACTTCAATCGATTCAATAATGAAGCTACAAGTTGTTTCTGGGCTCAAATGAGTAAAGATGAAACTAAAAGTTGTTTCGAACTTCAAACAACCGGAAATTAAGCTACAAGTTGTTTTCAACTTCAAACAAGTCTGAAATGAAGCTACAAGTTGTTTCCAACTTCAATCGAGTAAATAATGAAGCTACAAGTTCTTTCCGGGCTCAAACGAGTAAAGATGAAACTTAAAGTTGTTTCCAACTTCAAACAACCGAAAATGAAGCTACAAATGTTTTCGACTTCAAACAAGTCTGAAATGAAGCTACAAGTTGTTTCCAACTTCAATCGAGTCAATAATGAAGCTACAAGTTGTTTCCAACTTCAATCGAGTCAATAATGAAGCTACAAGTTGTTTCCAGGCTCAAACGAGTAAAGATGAAACTAAAAGTCGTTTCCAACTTCAAACAACCGAAAATGAAGCTACAAGTTGTTTTCAACTTCAAACCTGTCTGAAATGAAGTTACAAGTTGTTTCCAACTTTAATCGAGTCAATAATGAAGCTACAAGTTGTTTCCCAGCTCAAACGAGTAAAGATGAAACTAAAAGTCGCTTCCAACTTCAAACAACAGAAAATGAAGCTACAAGTTGTTTTCAACTTCAAACATGTCTGAAATGAAGTTACAAGTTGTTTTCAACTTCAATCGATTCAATAATGAAGCTACAAGTTGTTTCCGGGCTCAAACGAGTAAAGATGAAACTAAAAGTTGTTTCTAACTTCAAACAACCGAAAATGAAGCTACAAGTTGTTTTCAACATCAAACAAGTCTGAAATAAAACCACAAGTTGTTTCCAACTTCAATCGACTCAATAATGAAGCTACAAGTTGTTTCTGGGCTCAAACGAGAAAAGATGAAACTAAAAGTTTTTTCGAACTTCAAACAACCGAAAATGAAGCTACAAGTTGATCAACATCAAACAAGTCTGAAATGAAGCTAAAAGTTGTTTCCAACTTGAATCGAGTCAATAATGAAGCTACAAGTTGTTTCCAACTTCAATCGAGTCAATAATGAAACTACAAGTTGTTTCCAACTTCAATCGAGTCAATAATGAAGCTACAAGTTGTTTCCAGGCTCAAACGAGTAAAGATGAAACTAAAAGTCGTTTCCAACTTCAAACAACCGAAAATGAAGCTACAAGTTGTTTTCAACATCAAACAAGTCTGGAATTAAGCTACAAGTTGTTTCCTACTTTAATCGAGTCAATAATGAAGCTACAAGTTGTTTTCCAGCTCAAACGAGTAAAGATGAAACTAAAAGTCGCTTCCAACTTCAAACAACCGAAAATGAAGCTACAAGTTGTTTTCAACTTCAAACATGTCTGAAATGAAGTTACAAGTAGTTTCCAACTTCAATCGATTCAATAATGAAGCTACAAGTTGTTTCTGGGCTCAAACGAGTAAAGATGAAACTAAAAGTTGTTTCGAACTTCAAACAACCGAAAATTAAGCTACAAGTTGTTTTCAACATCAAACAAGTCTGAAATTAAGCTACAAGTTGTTTCCAACTTCAATTGAGCCAATAATGAAGCTACAAGTTGTTTTCAACACCAAACAAGTCTGAAATAAAACCACAAGTTGTTTCCAACTTCAATCGACTCAATAATGAAGCTACAAGTTGTTTCTGGGCTCAAACGAGAAAAGATGAAACTAAAAGTTTTTTCGAACTTCAAACAACCGAAAATGAAGCTACAAGTTGATCAACATCAAACAAGTCTGAAAATGAAGCTAAAAGTTGTTTCCAACTTGAATCGAGTCAATAATGAAGCTACAAGTTGTTTCCAACTTCAATCGAGTCAATAATGAAGCTACAAGTTGTTTCCAACTTCAATCGAGTCAATAATGAAGCTACAAGTTGTTTCCAGGCTCAAACGAGTAAAGATGAAACTAAAAGTCGTTTCCAACTTCAAACAACCGAAAATGAAGCTACAAGTTGTTTTCAACTTCAAACCTGTCTGAAATGAGGTTACAAGTTGTTTCCAACTTTAATCGAGTCAATAATGAAGCTACAAGTTGTTTCCCAGCTCAAACGAGTAAAGATGAAACTAAAAGTCGCTTCCAACTTCAAACAACCGAAAATGAAGCTACAAGTTGTTTTCAACTTCAAACATGTCTGAAATGAGGTTACAAGTTGTTTCCAACTTCAATCGATTCAATAATGAAGCTACAAGCTGTTTCTGGGCTCAAACGAGTAAAGATGAAACTAAAAGTTGTTTCGAACTTCAAACAACCGAATATTAAGCTACAAGTTGTTTTCAACATCAAACAAGTCTGAAATAAAGCTACAAGTTGTTTCCAACTTCAATCGAGTCAATAATGAAGCTACAAGTTGTTTCCGGGCTCAAATGAGAAAAGATGAAACTAAAAGTTGTTTCCAACTTCAAACAACTAAAAATGAAGCTACAAGTTGTTTTCAACTTCAAACAAGTCTGAAATGAAGCTACAAGTTGTTTCCAACTTCAATCGAGTAAATAATGAAGCTACAAGTTCTTTCCGGGCTCAAACGAGTAAAGATGAAACTTAAAGTTGTTTCCAACTTCAAACAACCGAAAATGAAGCTACAAATGTTTTCGACTTCAAACAAGTCTGAAATGAAGCTACAAGTTGTTTCCAACTTCAATCGAGTCAATAATGAAGCTACAAGTTGTTTCCAACTTCAATCGAGTCAATAATGAAGCTACAAGTTGTTTCCAGGCTCAAACGAGTAAAGATGAAACTAAAAGTCGTTTCCAACTTCAAACAACCGAAAATGAAGCTACAAGTTGTTTTCAACTTCAAACCTGTCTGAAATGAAGTTACAAGTTGTTTCCAACTTTAATCGAGTCAATAATGAAGCTACAAGTTGTTTCCCAGCTCAAACGAGTAAAGATGAAACTAAAAGTCGCTTCCAACTTCAAACAACAGAAAATGAAGCTACAAGTTGTTTTCAACTTCAAACATGTCTGAATGAAGTTACAAGTTGTTTTCAACTTCAATCGATTCAATAATGAAGCTACAAGTTGTTTCCGGGCTCAAACGAGTAAAGATGAAACTAAAAGTTGTTTCTAACTTCAAACAACCGAAAATGAAGCTACAAGTTGTTTTCAACATCAAACAAGTCTGAAATAAAACCACAAGTTGTTTCCAACTTCAATCGACTCAATAATGAAGCTACAAGTTGTTTCTGGGCTCAAACGAGAAAAGATGAAACTAAAAGTTTTTTCGAACTTCAAACAACCGAAAATGAAGCTACAAGTTGATCAACATCAAACAAGTCTGAAATGAAGCTAAAAGTTGTTTCCAACTTGAATCGAGTCAATAATGAAGCTACAAGTTGTTTCCAACTTCAATCGAGTCAATAATGAAACTACAAGTTGTTTCCAACTTCAATCGAGTCAATAATGAAGCTACAAGTTGTTTCCAGGCTCAAACGAGTAAAGATGAAACTAAAAGTCGTTTCCAACTTCAAACAACCGAAAATGAAGCTACAAGTTGTTTTCAACATCAAACAAGTCTGGAATTAAGCTACAAGTTGTTTCCTACTTTAATCGAGTCAATAATGAAGCTACAAGTTGTTTTCCAGCTCAAACGAGTAAAGATGAAACTAAAAGTCGCTTCCAACTTCAAACAACCGAAAATGAAGCTACAAGTTGTTTTCAACTTCAAACATGTCTGAAATGAAGTTACAAGTTGTTTCCAACTTCAATCGATTCAATAATGAAGCTACAAGTTGTTTCTGGGCTCAAACGAGTAAAGATGAAACTAAAAGTTGTTTCGAACTTCAAACAACCGAAAATTAAGCTACAAGTTGTTTTCAACATCAAACAAGTCTGAAATTAAGCTACAAGTTGTTTCCAACTTCAATTGAGCCAATAATGAAGCTACAAGTTGTTTCCGGGCTCAAACGAGTAAAGATGAAACTAAAAGTTGTTTCTGACTTCAAACAACCAAAAATGAAGCTACAAGCTGTTTTCAACTTCAAACCTGTCTGAAATGAAGTTACAAGTTGTTTCCAACTTTAATCGAGTCAATAATGAAGCTACATGTTGTTTCCCAGCTCAAACGAGTAAAGATGAAACTAAAAGTCGCTTCCAACTTCAAACAACCGAAAATGAAGCTACAAGTTGTTTTCCACTTCAAACATGTCTGAAATGATGTTACAAGTTGTTTCCAACTTCAATCGATTCAATAATGAAGCTACAAGTTGTTTCTGGGCTCAAACGAGTAAAGATGAAACTAAAAGTTGTTTCGAACTTCAAACAACCGAAAATTAAGCTACAAGTTGTTTTCAACATCAAACAAGTCTGAAATTAAGCTACAAGTTGTTTCCAACTTCAATTGAGCCAATAATGAAGCTACAAGTTGTTTCCGGGCTCAAACGAGTAAAGATGAAACTAAAAGTTGTTTCTGACTTCAAACAACCAAAAATGAAGCTACAAGCTGTTTTCAACTTCAAACCTGTCTGAAATGAAGTTACAAGTTGTTTCCAACTTTAATCGAGTCAATAATGAAGCTACATGTTGTTTCCCAGCTCAAACGAGTAAAGATGAAACTAAAAGTCGCTTCCAACTTCAAACAACCGGAAATGAAGCTACAAGTTGTTTTCCACTTCAAACATGTCTGAAATGAAGTTACAAGTTGTTTCCAACTTCAATCGATTCAATAATGAAGCTACAAGTTGTTTCTGGGCTCAAACGAGTAAAGATGAAACTAAAAGTCGTTTCCAACTTCAAACAACCGAAAATGAAGCTACAAGTTGTTTTCAACTTCAAACCTGTCTGAAATGAAGTTACAAGTTGTTTCCAACTTTAATCGAGTCAATAATGAAGCTACAAGTTGTTTCCCAGCTCAAACGAGTAAAGATGAAACTAAAAGTCGCTTCCAACTTCAAACAACAGAAAATGAAGCTACAAGTTGTTTTCAACTTCAAACATGTCTGAATGAAGTTACAAGTTGTTTTCAACTTCAATCGATTCAATAATGAAGCTACAAGTTGTTTCCGGGCTCAAACGAGTAAAGATGAAACTAAAAGTTGTTTCTAACTTCAAACAACCGAAAATGAAGCTACAAGTTGTTTTCAACATCAAACAAGTCTGAAATAAAACCACAACTTGTTTCCAACTTCAATCGACTCAATAATGAAGCTACAAGTTGTTTCTGGGCTCAAACGAGAAAAGATGAAACTAAAAGTTTTTTCGAACTTCAAACAACCGAAAATGAAGCTACAAGTTGATCAACATCAAACAAGTCTGAAATGAAGCTAAAAGTTGTTTCCAACTTGAATCGAGTCAATAATGAAGCTACAAGTTGTTTCCAACTTCAATCGAGTCAATAATGAAACTACAAGTTGTTTCCAACTTCAATCGAGTCAATAATGAAGCTACAAGTTGTTTCCAGGCTCAAACGAGTAAAGATGAAACTAAAAGTCGTTTCCAACTTCAAACAACCGAAAATGAAGCTACAAGTTGTTTTCAACATCAAACAAGTCTGGAATTAAGCTACAAGTTGTTTCCTACTTTAATCGAGTCAATAATGAAGCTACAAGTTGTTTTCCAGCTCAAACGAGTAAAGATGAAACTAAAAGTCGCTTCCAACTTCAAACAACCGAAAATGAAGCTACAAGTTGTTTTCAACTTCAAACATGTCTGAAATGAAGTTACAAGTTGTTTCCAACTTCAATCGATTCAATAATGAAGCTACAAGTTGTTTCTGGGCTCAAACGAGTAAAGATGAAACTAAAAGTTGTTTCGAACTTCAAACAACCGAAAATTAAGCTACAAGTTGTTTTCAACATCAAACAAGTCTGAAATTAAGCTACAAGTTGTTTCCAACTTCAATTGAGCCAATAATGAAGCTACAAGTTGTTTCCGGGCTCAAACGAGTAAAGATGAAACTAAAAGTTGTTTCTGACTTCAAACAACCAAAAATGAAGCTACAAGCTGTTTTCAACTTCAAACCTGTCTGAAATGAAGTTACAAGTTGTTTCCAACTTTAATCGAGTCAATAATGAAGCTACATGTTGTTTCCCAGCTCAAACGAGTAAAGATGAAACTAAAAGTCGCTTCCAACTTCAAACAACCGGAAATGAAGCTACAAGTTGTTTTCCACTTCAAACATGTCTGAAATGAAGTTACAAGTTGTTTCCAACTTCAATCGATTCAATAATGAAGCTACAAGTTGTTTCTGGGCTCAAATGAGTAAAGATGAAACTAAAAGTTGTTTCGAACTTCAAACAACCGGAAATTAAGCTACAAGTTGTTTTCAACTTCAAACAAGTCTGAAATGAAGCTACAAGTTGTTTCCAACTTCAATCGAGTAAATAATGAAGCTACAAGTTCTTTCCGGGCTCAAACGAGTAAAGATGAAACTTAAAGTTGTTTCCAACTTCAAACAACCGAAAATGAAGCTACAAATGTTTTCGACTTCAAACAAGTCTGAAATGAAGCTACAAGTTGTTTCCAACTTCAATCGAGTCAATAATGAAGCTACAAGTTGTTTCCAACTTCAATCGAGTCAATAATGAAGCTACAAGTTGTTTCCAGGCTCAAACGAGTAAAGATGAAACTAAAAGTCGTTTCCAACTTCAAACAACCGAAAATGAAGCTACAAGTTGTTTTCAACTTCAAACCTGTCTGAAATGAAGTTACAAGTTGTTTCCAACTTTAATCGAGTCAATAATGAAGCTACAAGTTGTTTCCCAGCTCAAACGAGTAAAGATGAAACTAAAAGTCGCTTCCAACTTCAAACAACAGAAAATGAAGCTACAAGTTGTTTTCAACTTCAAACATGTCTGAAATGAAGTTACAAGTTGTTTTCAACTTCAATCGATTCAATAATGAAGCTACAAGTTGTTTCCGGGCTCAAACGAGTAAAGATGAAACTAAAAGTTGTTTCTAACTTCAAACAACCGAAAATGAAGCTACAAGTTGTTTTCAACATCAAACAAGTCTGAAATAAAACCACAAGTTGTTTCCAACTTCAATCGACTCAATAATGAAGCTACAAGTTGTTTCTGGGCTCAAACGAGAAAAGATGAAACTAAAAGTTTTTTCGAACTTCAAACAACCGAAAATGAAGCTACAAGTTGATCAACATCAAACAAGTCTGAAATGAAGCTAAAAGTTGTTTCCAACTTGAATCGAGTCAATAATGAAGCTACAAGTTGTTTCCAACTTCAATCGAGTCAATAATGAAACTACAAGTTGTTTCCAACTTCAATCGAGTCAATAATGAAGCTACAAGTTGTTTCCAGGCTCAAACGAGTAAAGATGAAACTAAAAGTCGTTTCCAACTTCAAACAACCGAAAATGAAGCTACAAGTTGTTTTCAACATCAAACAAGTCTGGAATTAAGCTACAAGTTGTTTCCTACTTTAATCGAGTCAATAATGAAGCTACAAGTTGTTTTCCAGCTCAAACGAGTAAAGATGAAACTAAAAGTCGCTTCCAACTTCAAACAACCGAAAATGAAGCTACAAGTTGTTTTCAACTTCAAACATGTCTGAAATGAAGTTACAAGTTGTTTCCAACTTCAATCGATTCAATAATGAAGCTACAAGTTGTTTCTGGGCTCAAACGAGTAAAGATGAAACTAAAAGTTGTTTCGAACTTCAAACAACCGAAAATTAAGCTACAAGTTGTTTTCAACATCAAACAAGTCTGAAATTAAGCTACAAGTTGTTTCCAACTTCAATTGAGCCAATAATGAAGCTACAAGTTGTTTTCAACACCAAACAAGTCTGAAATAAAACCACAAGTTGTTTCCAACTTCAATCGACTCAATAATGAAGCTACAAGTTGTTTCTGGGCTCAAACGAGAAAAGATGAAACTAAAAGTTTTTTCGAACTTCAAACAACCGAAAATGAAGCTACAAGTTGATCAACATCAAACAAGTCTGAAAATGAAGCTAAAAGTTGTTTCCAACTTGAATCGAGTCAATAATGAAGCTACAAGTTGTTTCCAACTTCAATCGAGTCAATAATGAAGCTACAAGTTGTTTCCAACTTCAATCGAGTCAATAATGAAGCTACAAGTTGTTTCCAGGCTCAAACGAGTAAAGATGAAACTAAAAGTCGTTTCCAACTTCAAACAACCGAAAATGAAGCTACAAGTTGTTTTCAACTTCAAACCTGTCTGAAATGAGGTTACAAGTTGTTTCCAACTTTAATCGAGTCAATAATGAAGCTACAAGTTGTTTCCCAGCTCAAACGAGTAAAGATGAAACTAAAAGTCGCTTCCAACTTCAAACAACCGAAAATGAAGCTACAAGTTGTTTTCAACTTCAAACATGTCTGAAATGAGGTTACAAGTTGTTTCCAACTTCAATCGATTCAATAATGAAGCTACAAGCTGTTTCTGGGCTCAAACGAGTAAAGATGAAACTAAAAGTTGTTTCGAACTTCAAACAACCGAATATTAAGCTACAAGTTGTTTTCAACATCAAACAAGTCTGAAATAAAGCTACAAGTTGTTTCCAACTTCAATCGAGTCAATAATGAAGCTACAAGTTGTTTCCGGGCTCAAATGAGAAAAGATGAAACTAAAAGTTGTTTCCAACTTCAAACAACTAAAAATGAAGCTACAAGTTGTTTTCAACTTCAAACAAGTCTGAAATGAAGCTACAAGTTGTTTCCAACTTCAATCGAGTAAATAATGAAGCTACAAGTTCTTTCCGGGCTCAAACGAGTAAAGATGAAACTTAAAGTTGTTTCCAACTTCAAACAACCGAAAATGAAGCTACAAATGTTTTCGACTTCAAACAAGTCTGAAATGAAGCTACAAGTTGTTTCCAACTTCAATCGAGTCAATAATGAAGCTACAAGTTGTTTCCAACTTCAATCGAGTCAATAATGAAGCTACAAGTTGTTTCCAGGCTCAAACGAGTAAAGATGAAACTAAAAGTCGTTTCCAACTTCAAACAACCGAAAATGAAGCTACAAGTTGTTTTCAACTTCAAACCTGTCTGAAATGAAGTTACAAGTTGTTTCCAACTTTAATCGAGTCAATAATGAAGCTACAAGTTGTTTCCCAGCTCAAACGAGTAAAGATGAAACTAAAAGTCGCTTCCAACTTCAAACAACAGAAAATGAAGCTACAAGTTGTTTTCAACTTCAAACATGTCTGAATGAAGTTACAAGTTGTTTTCAACTTCAATCGATTCAATAATGAAGCTACAAGTTGTTTCCGGGCTCAAACGAGTAAAGATGAAACTAAAAGTTGTTTCTAACTTCAAACAACCGAAAATGAAGCTACAAGTTGTTTTCAACATCAAACAAGTCTGAAATAAAACCACAAGTTGTTTCCAACTTCAATCGACTCAATAATGAAGCTACAAGTTGTTTCTGGGCTCAAACGAGAAAAGATGAAACTAAAAGTTTTTTCGAACTTCAAACAACCGAAAATGAAGCTACAAGTTGATCAACATCAAACAAGTCTGAAATGAAGCTAAAAGTTGTTTCCAACTTGAATCGAGTCAATAATGAAGCTACAAGTTGTTTCCAACTTCAATCGAGTCAATAATGAAACTACAAGTTGTTTCCAACTTCAATCGAGTCAATAATGAAGCTACAAGTTGTTTCCAGGCTCAAACGAGTAAAGATGAAACTAAAAGTCGTTTCCAACTTCAAACAACCGAAAATGAAGCTACAGTTGTTTTCAACATCAAACAAGTCTGGAATTAAGCTACAAGTTGTTTCCTACTTTAATCGAGTCAATAATGAAGCTACAAGTTGTTTTCCAGCTCAAACGAGTAAAGATGAAACTAAAAGTCGCTTCCAACTTCAAACAACCGAAAATGAAGCTACAAGTTGTTTTCAACTTCAAACATGTCTGAAATGAAGTTACAAGTTGTTTCCAACTTCAATCGATTCAATAATGAAGCTACAAGTTGTTTCTGGGCTCAAACGAGTAAAGATGAAACTAAAAGTTGTTTCGAACTTCAAACAACCGAAAATTAAGCTACAAGTTGTTTTCAACATCAAACAAGTCTGAAATTAAGCTACAAGTTGTTTCCAACTTCAATTGAGCCAATAATGAAGCTACAAGTTGTTTCCGGGCTCAAACGAGTAAAGATGAAACTAAAAGTTGTTTCTGACTTCAAACAACCAAAAATGAAGCTACAAGCTGTTTTCAACTTCAAACCTGTCTGAAATGAAGTTACAAGTTGTTTCCAACTTTAATCGAGTCAATAATGAAGCTACATGTTGTTTCCCAGCTCAAACGAGTAAAGATGAAACTAAAAGTCGCTTCCAACTTCAAACAACCGGAAATGAAGCTACAAGTTGTTTTCCACTTCAAACATGTCTGAAATGAAGTTACAAGTTGTTTCCAACTTCAATCGATTCAATAATGAAGCTACAAGTTGTTTCTGGGCTCAAACGAGTAAAGATGAAACTAAAAGTTGTTTCGAACTTCAAACAACCGGAAATTAAGCTACAAGTTGTTTTCAACTTCAAACAAGTCTGAAAATGAAGCTACAAGTTGTTTCCAACTTCAATCGAGTAAATAATGAAGCTACAAGTTCTTTCCGGGCTCAAACGAGTAAAGATGAAACTTAAAGTTGTTTCCAACTTCAAACAACCGAAAATGAAGCTACAAATGTTTTCGACTTCAAACAAGTCTGAAATGAAGCTACAAGTTGTTTCCAACTTCAATCGAGTCAATAATGAAGCTACAAGTTGTTTCCAACTTCAATCGAGTCAATAATGAAGCTACAAGTTGTTTCCAGGCTCAAACGAGTAAAGATGAAACTAAAAGTCGTTTCCAACTTCAAACAACCGAAAATGAAGCTACAAGTTGTTTTCAACTTCAAACCTGTCTGAAATGAAGTTACAAGTTGTTTCCAACTTTAATCGAGTCAATAATGAAGCTACAAGTTGTTTCCCAGCTCAAACGAGTAAAGATGAAACTAAAAGTCGCTTCCAACTTCAAACAACAGAAAATGAAGCTACAAGTTGTTTTCAACTTCAAACATGTCTGAAATGAAGTTACAAGTTGTTTTCAACTTCAATCGATTCAATAATGAAGCTACAAGTTGTTTCCGGGCTCAAACGAGTAAAGATGAAACTAAAAGTTGTTTCTAACTTCAAACAACCGAAAATGAAGCTACAAGTTGTTTTCAACATCAAACAAGTCTGAAATAAAACCACAAGTTGTTTCCAACTTCAATCGACTCAATAATGAAGCTACAAGTTGTTTCTGGGCTCAAACGAGAAAAGATGAAACTAAAAGTTTTTTCGAACTTCAAACAACCGAAAATGAAGCTACAAGTTGATCAACATCAAACAAGTCTGAAATGAAGCTAAAAGTTGTTTCCAACTTGAATCGAGTCAATAATGAAGCTACAAGTTGTTTCCAACTTCAATCGAGTCAATAATGAAACTACAAGTTGTTTCCAACTTCAATCGAGTCAATAATGAAGCTACAAGTTGTTTCCAGGCTCAAACGAGTAAAGATGAAACTAAAAGTCGTTTCCAACTTCAAACAACCGAAAATGAAGCTACAAGTTGTTTTCAACATCAAACAAGTCTGGAATTAAGCTACAAGTTGTTTCCTACTTTAATCGAGTCAATAATGAAGCTACAAGTTGTTTTCCAGCTCAAACGAGTAAAGATGAAACTAAAAGTCGCTTCCAACTTCAAACAACCGAAAATGAAGCTACAAGTTGTTTTCAACTTCAAACATGTCTGAAATGAAGGTACAAGTTGTTTCCAACTTCAATCGATTCAATAATGAAGCTACAAGTTGTTTCTGGGCTCAAACGAGTAAAGATGAAACTAAAGTTGTTTCGAACTTCAAACAACCGAAAATTAAGCTACAAGTTGTTTTCAACATCAAACAAGTCTGAAATTAAGCTACAAGTTGTTTCCAACTTCAATTGAGCCAATAATGAAGCTACAAGTTGTTTCCGGGCTCAAACGAGTAAAGATGAAACTAAAAGTTGTTTTCTGACTCAAACAACAAAAATGAAGCTACAAAGCTGTTTCAACTTCAAACCTGTCTGAAATGAAGTTACAAGTTGTTTCCAACTTTAATCGAGTCAATAATGAAGCTACATGTTGTTTCCAGCTCAAACGAGTAAAGATGAAACTAAAAGTCGCTTCCAACTTCAAACAACCGAAAATGAAGCTACAAGTTGTTTTCCACTTCAAACATGTCTGAAATGAAGTTACAAGTTGTTTCCAACTTCAATCGATTCAATAATGAAGCTACAAGTTGTTCTTCTGGGCTCAAACGAGTAAAGATGAAACTAAAAGTTGTTTCGAACTTCAAACAACCGGAAATTAAGCTACAAGTTTTTTTCAACATCAAACAAGTTTGAAATCTCTTATTTCACCAGATACTTTTTTTCTTTTTGAAACCAATTTTCTCTTAATTTTCTGTTTTTTTTTTTTCATTCCTAACCCACTTTATTTTCATCTTTACTTCGTTTTTATCCTGTCAACAACTTTTATCTTCATTATTTAATCTAGTTCCTTTTAAACAACTTTTAGCTTCTTATTGACTCGATTGAAGTTGGAAACAACTTGTACTTCATTTCAGACTTGTTTGAAGTCGAAAACAGTTGAGCTCATGTTCAGTTGTTTGAAGTTGGAAACAACTTTTTAGTTTCAGTCTTTACCCCTCGTTGAGCCCGGAAGAACTTGTGCTTCATTATTTATTCTCGATGGAAGTTGGAAACAATTTTGGCTTTAATTTCC
>NC_030384.2:4611262-4631579 GCF_001625215.2 Daucus carota subsp. sativus | reverse complement strand
AACTTGTAGCTTCATTTTCGGTTGTTTGAAGTTAAACAACTTTTAGTTTCATCTTTACTCGTTTGAGCTTGGAAACAACTTGTAGCTTCATTATTGACCTCGATTGAAGTTGGAAACAACTGTAGCTTCATTTCAGACTTGTTTGAAGTTGAAAACAACTTGTAGCTTCATTTTCGGTTGTTTGAAGTTCGGAAGCGACTTTTAGTTTCATCTTTACTCGTTTGAGCTGGGAAACAACTTGTAGCTTCATTATTGACTCGATTGAAGTTGGAAACAACTTGTAACTTCATTTCAGACAGGTTTCGAAGTTGAAAACAACTTGTAGCTTCATTTTTGGTTGTTTGAAGTTAGAAACAACTTTTAGTTTTCATCTTTACTCGTTTGAGCTGGAAACAACTTGTAGCTTCATTATTGACTCAATTGAAGTTGGAAACAACTTGTAGCTTAATTTCAGACTTGTTTGATGTTGAAAACAACTTGTAGCTTATTTTCGGTTGTTTGAAGTTCGAAACAACTTTTAGTTTCATCTTTACTCGTTTGAGCCCAAAACAACTTGTAGCTTCATTATTGAATCGATTGAAGTTGGAAACAACTTGTAACTTCATTTCAGACATGTTTGAAGTTGAAAACAACTTGTAGCTTCATTTTCGGTTGTTTGAAGTTGGAAGCGACTTTTAGTTTCATCTTTACTCGTTTGAGCTGGGAAACACTTGTAGCTTCATTATTGACTCGATTAAAGTTGGAAACAACTTGTAACTTCATTTCAGACAGGTTTGAAGTTGAAAACAACTTGTAGCTTCATTTTCGGTTGTTTGAAGTTGGAAACGACTTTTAGTTTCATCTTTACTCGTTTGAGCCTGGAAACAACTTGTAGCTTCATTATTGACTCGATTGAAGTTGGAAACAACTTGTAGCTTCATTATTGACTGATTGAAGTTGAAAACAACTTGTAGCTTCATTTCAGACTTGTTTGAAGTCGAAAACATTTTGTAGCTTCATTTCGGTTGTTGAAGTTGGAAACAACTTTAGTTTCATCTTTACTCGTTTGAGCCCGGAAAGAACTTGTAGCTTCATTATTTACTCGATTGAAGTTGGAAACAACTTGTAGCTTAATTTCAAACTTGTTTGATGTTGAAAAAAACTTGTAGCTTAATTTTCGGTTGTTTGAAGTTCGAAACAACTTTTAGTTTCATCTTTACTCGTTTGAGCCCAGAAACAACTTGTAGCTTCATTATTGATCGATTGAAGTTGGAAACAACTTGTAACTTCATTTCAGACATGTTTGAAGTTGAAAACAACTTGTAGCTTCATTTTCGGTTGTTTGAAGTTGAAGCGACTTTTAGTTTCATCTTTACTCGTTTGAGCTGGAAACAACAGGTAGCTTCATTTTGACTCGATTAAAGTTGGAAACAACTTGTAGCTTCATTATTGACTCGTTGAAGTTGGAAACAACTTGTAGCTTCATTATTGACTCGATTAAAGTTGGAAACAACTTTTAGCTTCATTTCAGACTTGTTTGATGTTGAACAACTTGTAGCTTCATTTTCGGTTGTTTGAAGTTCGAAAAACTTTTAGTTTCATCTTTCTCGTTTGAGCCCAGAAACAACTTGTAGCTTCATTATTGACTCGATTGAAGTTGGAAACAACTTGTAGCTTCATTTCAGACTTGTTTGAAGTTGAAAACATTTGTAGCTTCATTTTCGGTTGTTTGAAGTTGGAAACAACTTTTAGTTTCATCTTTACTCGTTTGAGCCCGGAAACAACTTGTAGCTTCATTATTGAATCGATTGAAGTTGGAAACAACTTGTAGCTTCATTTCAGACTGTTTTGAAGTTGAAAACAACTTGTAGCTTCATTTTCGGTTGTTTTGAAGTTGGAAACAACTTTTAGTTTCATCTTTACTCGTTTGAGCTGGAAACAACTTGTAGCTTCATTATTGACTCGATTGAAGTTGGAAACAACTTGTAACTTCATTTCAGACATGTTTGAAGTTGAAAACAACTTGTAGCTTCATTTTCGGTTGTTTGAAGTTGGAAACAACTTTTAGTTTCATCTTTACTCGTTTGAGCCGGAAACAACTTGTAGCTTCATTATTGACTCGATTGAAGTTGGAAACAACTTGTAGCTTCATTATTGACTCGATTGAAGTTGGAAACAACTTGTAGCTTCATTCAGACTTGTTTGAGTTCGAAAACACTTGTAGCTTCATTTTCGGTTGTTTGAAGTTGGAAACAACTTTTAGTTTCATCATCTTTACTCGTTTGAGCCGGAAACAACTTGTAGCTTCATTATTGACTCGATTGAAGTTGGAAACAACTTGTAGCTTCATTTCAGACTTGTTTGATGTTGAAAACAACTTGTAGCTTCAATTTTCGGTTGTTTGAAGTTGGAAACAACTTTTAGTTTCATCTTTACTCGTTTGAGCCCAGAAACAACTTGTAGCTTCATTATTGACTCGATTGAAGTTGGAAACAACTTGTAACTTCATTTCAGACATGTTTGAAGTTGAAAACAACTTGTAGCCTTCATTTTTCGGTTGTTTGAAGTTGGAAACAACTTTAGTTTCATCTTTACTCGTTTGAGCCCGGAAACAACTTGTAGCTTCATTATTGACTCGATTGAAGTTGGAAACAACTTGTAGCTTCATTTCAGACTTGTTTGATGTTGAAAACAACTTGTAGCTTCATTTTCGGTTGTTTGAAGTTGGAAACGACTTTTAGTTTCATCTTTACTCGTTTGAGCTGGGAAACAACTTGTAGCTTCATTATTGACTCGATTAAGTTGGAAACAACTTGTAGCTTCATTATTGACTCGATTGAAGTTGGAAACAACTTGTAGCTTCATTATTGACTCGATTAAAATTGGAAACAACTTTTAGCTTCATTTCAGACTTGTTTGATGTTGATCAACTTGTAGCTTCATTTCGGTTGTTTGAAGTTCGAAAAAACTTTAGTTTCATCTTTTTCTCGTTTGAGCCCAAAACAACTTGTAGCTTCATTATTGAGTCGATTGAAGTTGGAAACAACTTGTGGTTTTATTTCAGACTTGTTTGATGTTGAAAACAACTTGTAGCTTCATTTTGGTTGTTTTGAAGTTAAAACAACTTTTAGTTTCATCTTTACTCGTTTGAGCCTGGAAACAACTTGTAGCTTCATTATTGACTCGATTGAAGTTGGAAACAACTTGTAGCTTAATTTCAGACTTGTTTGATGTTGAAAACAACTTGTAGCTTCATTTTCGGTTGTTTGAAGTTCGAAACAACTTTTAGTTTCATCTTTACTCGTTTGAGCCCAGAAACAACTTGTAGCTTCATTATTGAATCGATTGAAGTTGGAAACAACTTGTAACTTCATTTCAGACATGTTTGAAGTTGAAAAAACAACTTGTAGCTTCATTTTCGGTTGTTTGAAGTTCGAAACAACTTTTAGTTTCATCTTTACTCGTTTGAGCCCGGAAACAACTTGTAGCTTCATTATTGACTCGATTGAAGTTGGAAACAACTTGTAGCTTCATTTCAACACTTGTTTGATGTTGAAAAATTGTAGCTTCATTTCGGTTGTTTGAAGTTCGAAAACAACTTGTAGCTTCATTTCGTTTGTTTGAAGTTGGAAGCGACTTTTAGTTTCATCTTTTACTCGTTTGAGCTGGAAACAACTTGTAGCTTCATTATTGACTCGATTAAAGTTGGAAACAACTTGTAACTTCATTTCAGACAGGTTCGAAGTTGAAAACAACTTGTAGCTTCATTTTTGTTGTTTGAAGTTGAAACAACTTTTAGTTTCATCTTTACTCGTTGAGCTTGGAAACAACTTGTAGCTTCATTATTGACTCGATTGAAGTTGGAAACAACTTGTAGCTTAATTTCAGACTTGTTTGATGTTGAAAACAACTTGTAGCTTCATTTTCGGTTGTTTGAAGTTGGAAACAACTTTTAGTTTCATCTTTACTCGTTTGAGCCCAGAAACAACTTGTAGCTTCATTATTGACTCGATTGAAGTTGGAAACAACTTGTAACTTCATTTCAGACTTGTTTGAAGTTGAAAACAACTTGTAGCTTCATTTTTGGTTGTTTGAAGTTAGAAACAACTTTTAGTTTCATCTTTACTCGTTTGAGCTGGGAAACAACTTGTAGCTTCATTATTGACTCAATTGAAGTTGGAAACAACTTGTAGCTTAATTTCAGACTTGTTTGATGTTGAAAACAACTTGTAGCTTAATTTTCGGTTGTTTGAAGTTCGAAACAACTTTTAGTTTCATCTTTACTCGTTTGAGCCAGAAACAACTTGTAGCTTCATTATTGAATCGATTGAAGTTGGAAACAACTTGTAACTTCATTTCAGACATGTTTGAAGTTGAAAACAACTTGTAGCTTCATTTTCGGTTGTTTGAAGTTGGAGCGACTTTTAGTTTCATCTTTACTCGTTTGAGCTGGGAAACAACTTGTAGCTTCATTATTGACTCGATTAAAGTTGGAAACAACTTGTAACCTCATTTCAGACAGGTTTGAAGTTGAAAACAACTTGTAGCTTCATTTTCGGTTGTTTGAAGTTGGAAACGACTTTTAGTTTCATTCTATCTTTACTCGTTTGAGCCTGGAAACAACTTGTAGCTTCATTATTGACTCGATTGAAGTTGGAAACAACTTGTAGCTTCATATTGACTCGATTGAAGTTGGAAACAACTTGTAGCTTCATTCAGACTTGTTTGAAGTCGAAAACATTTGTAGCTTCATTTTCGGTTGTTTTTGAAGTTGGAAACAACTTTTAGTTTCATCTTTACTCGTTTGAGCCCGGAAACAACTTGTAGCTTCATTATTGACTCTCGATTGAAGTTGGAAACAACTTGTAGCTTCATTTCAGACTTGTTTGATGTTGAAAACAACTTGTAGCTTCATTTTCGGTTGTTTGAAGTTCGAAACAACTTTTAGTTTTCATCTTTACTCTCGTTTGAGCCCAGAAACAACTGTAGCTTCATTATTGAATCGATTGAAGTTGGAAACAACTTGTAACTTCATTTCAGACATGTTTGAAGTTGAAAACAACTTGTAGCTTCATTTTCGGTTGTTTGAAGTTGGAAGCGACTTTTAGTTTCATCTTTACTCGTTTGAGCTGGGAAACAACATGTAGCTTCATTATTGACTCGATTAAAGTTGGAAACAACTTGTAGCTTCATTATTGACTCGATTGAAGTTGGAAACAACTTGTAGCTTCATTATTGACTCGATTAAAATTGGAAACAACTTTTAGCTTCATTTCAGACTTGTTTGATGTTGATCAACTTGTAGCTTCATTTTCGGTTGTTGAAGTTCGAAAAAACTTTTAGTTTCATCTTTCTCGTTGAGCCCAGAAACAACTTGTAGCTTCATTATTGACTCGATTGAAGTTGGAAACAACTTGTAGCTTCATTTCAGACTTGTTTGAAGTTGAAAACATTTGTAGCTTCATTTTCGGTTGTTTGAAGTTGGAAACAACTTTTAGTTGTCATCTTTACTCGTTTGAGCCGGAAACAACTTGTAGCTTCATTATTACTCGATTGAAGTTGGAAACAACTTGTAGCTTAATTTCAACTTGTTTGATGTTGAAAAAAACTTGTAGCTTAATTTTCGGTTGTTTGAAGTTCGAAACAACTTTTAGTTTCATCTTTACTCGTTTGAGCCCAGAAACAACTTGTAGCTTCATTATTGAATCGATTGAAGTTGGAAACAACTTGTAACTTCATTTCAGACATGTTTGAAGTTGAAAACAACTTGTAGCTTCATTTTCGGTTGTTTGAAGTTGGAAACGACTTTTAGTTTCATCTTTACTCGTTTGAGCTGGGAAACAACTTGTAGCTTCATTATTGACTCGATTAAAGTTGGAAACAACTTGTAGCTTCATTTGACTCGTTTGAAGTTGGAAACAACTTGTAGCTTCATTTTGACTCGATTAAAGTTGGAAACAACTTTAGCTTCATTTCAAGACTTGTTTGATGTTGATCAACTTGTAGCTTCATTTTCGGTTGTTTGAAGTTCGAAAAAACTTTTAGTTTCATCTTTCCTCGTTTGAGCCCAGAAACAACTTGTAGCTTCATTATTGACTCGATTGAAGTTGGAAACAACTTGTAGTTTTATTTCAGACTTGTTTGATGTTGAAACAACTTGTAGCTTCATTTTTGGTTGTTTGAAGTTAGAAACAACTTTTAGTTTCATCTTTACTCGTTGAGCTGGAAACAACTTGTAGCTTCATTATTGACTCATTGAAGTTGGAAACAACTTGTTCTTAATTCAGACTTGTTTGATGTTGAAAACAACTTGTAGCTTAATTTTCGGTTGTTTGAAGTTCGAAACAACTTTTAGTTTCATCTTTACTCGTTTGAGCCCAGAAACAACTTGTAGCTTCATTATTGAATCGATTGAAGTTGGAAACAACTTGTAACTTCATTTCAGACATGTTTTGAAGTAAAACAACTTGTAGCTTCATTTTCGGTTGTTTGAAGTTGGAAACGACTTTTAGTTTCATCTTTACTCGTTTGAGCTGGAAACAACTTGTAGCTTCATTATTGACTCGATTAAGTTGGAAACAACTTGTAGCTTCATTCATTGTGTTGAAGTTGAAAACAACTTGTAGCTTCATTTTCGGTTGTTTGAAGTTGGAAACACTTGTAGCTTCATTTTCGGTTGTTTGAAGTTGGAAACAATTTTAGTTTCATCTTTACTCGTTGAGCTGGGAAACAACTTGTAGCTTCATTATTGACTCGATTGAAGTTGGAAACAACTTGTAGCTTCATTTCAGACTTGTTTGAAGTTGAAAACAGCTTGTAGCTTCATTTTTGGTTGTTTGAAGTTGGAAACAACTTTTAGTTTCATCTTTACTCGTTTGAGCCTGGAAACAACTTGTAGCTTCATTATTGACTCATTGAAGTTGGAAACAACTTGTAGCTTAATTTCAGACTTGTTTGATGTTGAAACAACTTGTAGCTTAATTTTCGGTTGTTTGAAGTTCGAAACAACTTTTAGTTTCATCTTTACTCGTTTGAGCCCAGAAACAACTTGTAGCTTCATTATTGAATCGATTGAAGTTGGAAACAACTTGTAACTTCATTTCAGACATGTTTGAAGTTGAAAACAACTTGTAGCTTCATTTTCGGTTGTTTGAAGTTGGAAGCGACTTTTAGTTTCATCTTTACTCGTTTGAGCTGGAAACAACTTGTAGCTTCATTATTGACTCGATTAAAGTTGGAAACAACTTGTAACTTCATTTCAGACATGTGTTTGAAGTTGAAAACAACTTGTAGCTTCATTTTCGGTTGTTTGAAGTTGGAAACGACTTTTAGTTTCATCTTTACTCGTTTGAGCTGGAAACAACTTGTAGCTTCATTATTGACTCGATTGAAGTTGGAAACAACTTGTAGCTTCATTTTGACTCGATTGAAGTTGGAAACAACTTGTAGCTTCATTTCAGACTTGTTTGAAGTCGAAAACAGTTGTAGCTTCATTTTTCGGTTGTTTGAAGTTGGAAACAACTTTTAGTTTCATCTTTACTCGTTTGAGCCCGGAAACAACTTGTAGCTTCATTATTGACTCGATTGAAGTTGGAAACAACTTGTAGCTTAATTTCAGACTTGTTTGATGTTGAAAAAAACTTGTAGCTTAATTTTCGGTTGTTTGAAGTTCGAAACAACTTTTAGTTTCATCTTTACTCGTTTGAGCCCAGAAACAACTTGTAGCTTCATTATTGAATCGATTGAAGTTGGAAACAACTTGTAACTTCATTTCAGACATGTTTGAAGTTGAAAACAACTTGTAGCTTCATTTTCGGTTGTTTGAAGTTGGAAGCGACTTTTAGTTTCATCTTTACTCGTTTGAGCTGGGAAACAACATGTAGCTTCATTATTGACTCGATTAAAGTTGGAAACAACTTGTAGCTTCATTTTGACTCGATTTGAAGTTGGAAACAACTTGTAGCTTCATTATTGACTCGATTAAAATTGGAAACAACTTTTAGCTTCATTTCAGACTTGTTTGATGTTGATCAACTTGTAGCTTCATTTTCGGTTGTTTGAAGTTCGAAAAAACTTTTAGTTTCATCTTTTCTCGTTTGAGCCCAGAAACAACTTGTAGCTTCATTATTGAGTCGATTGAAGTTGGAAACAACTTGTGTTTTATTTCAGACTTGTTTGATGTTGAAAACAGCTTGTAGCTTCATTTTGGTTGTTTGAAGTTAGAAACAACTTTTAGTTTCATCTTTACTCGTTTGAGCCTGGAAACAACTTGTAGCTTCATTATTGACTCAATTGAAGTTGGAAACACTTGTAGCTTAATTTCAGACTTGTTTGATGTTGAAAACAACTTGTAGCTTAATTTTCGGTTGTTTGAAGTTCGAAACAACTTTTAGTTTCTTTCTTTACTTTACTCGTTTGAGCCCAGAAACAACTTGTAGCTTCATTATTGAATCGATTGAAGTTGGGAAACAACTTGTAACTTTCATTTCAGACAAGTTTGATGTTGAAAACAACTTGTAGCTTCATTTTCGGTTGTTTGAAGTTGGAAGCCACTTTTAGTTTCATCTTTACTCGTTTGAGCTGGGAAACAACTTGTAGCTTCATTATTGACTCGATTAAAGTTGGAAAAAAACTTGTAACTTCATTTCACACAGGTTTGAAGTTGAAAACAACTTGTAGCTTCATTTTCGGTTGTTTGAAGTTGTAAACGACTTTTAGTTTCATCTTTACTCGTTTGAGCCTGGAAACAACTTGTAGCTTCATTATTGACTCGATTGAAGTTGGAAACAACTTGTAGCTTCATTATTGACTCGATTGAAGTTGGAAACAACTTGTAGCTTCATTTCAGACTTGTTTGAAGTCGAAACCCTTTGTAGCTTCATTTTCGTTTGTTGAAGTTGGAAACAACTTTTAGTTTCATCTTTACTAGTTTGAGCCCGGAAAAGAATTGTAGCTTCATTATTGACTCGATTGAAGTTGGAAACAACTTGTAGCTTTATTTCAGACTTGTTTGATGTTGAAAACAACTTGTAGCTTCATTTTCGGTTGTTTGAAGTTGGAACAACTTTTAGTTTCATCTTTACTCGTTTGAGCCCGGAAAAAAACTTGTAGCTTCATTATTGACTCGATTGAGTTGGAAACAACTTGTAGCTTCATTTCAGACTTGTTTGATGTTGAAAACAACTTGCGCTTCATTTTCGGTTGTTTGAAGTTAGAAACAACTTTTAGTTTCATCTTTACTCGTTTGAGCCCGGAAACAACTTGTAGCTTCATTATTGACTCGATTGAAGTTGGAAACAACTTGTAGCATAATTTCAAACTTGTTTGATGTTGAAAAAAACTTGTAGCTTATTTTCGGTTGTTTGAAGTTCGAAACAACTTTTAGTTTCATCTTTACTCGTTTGAGCCCAGAACAAACTTGTAGCTTCATTATTGAATCGATTGAAGTTGGAAACAACTTGTATCTTCATTTCAGACATGTTTGAAGTTGAAAAAAACTTGTAGCTTCATTTTCGGTTGTTTGAAGTTGGAAGCGACTTTAGTTTCATCTTTACTCGTTTGAGCTGGGAAACAACTTGTAGCTTCATTATTGAATTGATTGAAGTTGGAAACAACTTGTAACTTCATTTCAGACAGGTTTGAAGTTGAAAACAACTTGTAGCTTCATTTTCGGTTGTTTGAAGTTGGAAGCGACTTTTAGTTTCATCTTTACTCGTTTGAGCCTGGAAACAACTTGTAGCTTCATTATTGACTCGATTGAAGTTGGGAAACAACTTGTAGCTTCATTATTGACTCGATTGAAGTTGGAAACAACTTGTAGCTTCATTATTGACTCGATTAAGTTGGAAACAACTTTTAGCTTCATTTCAGACTTGTTTGATGTTGATCAACTTGTAGCTTCATTTTCGGTTGTTTGAAGTTCGAAAAAACTTTTAGTTTCATCTTTTCTCGTTGAGCCCAGAAACAACTTTTAGCTTCATTATTGAGTCGATTGAAGTTGGAAACAACTTGTGGTTTTATTTCAGACTTGTTTGATGTTGAAAACAACTTGTAGCTTCATTTTTGTTGTTTGAAGTTAGAAACAACTTTTAGTTTCATCTTTACTCGTTTGAGCCGGAAACAACTTGTAGGTTCATTATTGACTCGATTAAAGTTGGAAACAACTTTTAGCTTCATTTCAGACTTGTTTGATGTTGATCAACTTGTAGCTTCATTTTCGGTTGTTTGAAGTTTGAAACAACCTTTAGTTTCATCTTTTCTCGTTTGAGCTCCGAAACAACTTGTAGCTTCATTATTGAGTCGATTGAAGTTGGAAACAACTTGTAGTTTTATTTCAGACTTGTTTGATGTTGATCAACTTTTTTTTTTTTTTGATAATTGATGTTGATGATCAACTTGTAGCTTCATTTTCGGTTGTTTGAAGTTTGAAACAACTTTTAGTTTCATCTTTTCTCGTTGAGCCCCGAAACAACTTGTAGCTTCATTATTGACTCGATTAAAGTTGGAAACAACTTGTAGCTTCATTTCAGACTTGTATTATGTTGAAATCAACTTGTAGCTTCATTTTCGGTTGTTTGAATTTCGAAACAACTTTTAGTTTCATCTTTACTCGTTTGAGCCCGGAAAAACACTTGTAGCTTCATTATTGACTCGATTAAAGTTGGAAACAACTTTTAGCTTCATTTCAGACTTGTTTGATGTTGATCAACTTGTAGCTTCATTTTCGGTTGTTTGAAGTTCGAAAAAACTTTTAGTTTCATCTTTTCTCGTTTGAGCCCAGAAACAACTTGTAGCTTCATTATTGAGTCGATTGAAGTTGGAAACAACTTGTAGTTTTATTTCAGACTTGTTTGATGTTGAAAACAACTTGTAGCTTCATTTTTGGTTGTTTGAAGTTAGAAACAACTTTTAGTTTCATCTTTACTCGTTTGAGCCGGAAACAACTTGTAGCTTCATTATTGACTCGATTGAAGTTGGAAACAACTTGTAGCTTAATTTCAAACTTGTTTGATGTTGAAAAAAACTTGTAGCTTAATTTTCGGTTGTTTGAAGTTCGAAACAACTTTTAGTTTCATCTTTACTCGTTTGAGCCCAGAAACAACTTGTAGCTTCATTATTGAATCGATTGAAGTTGGAAACAACTTGTAACTTCATTTCAGACATGTTGAAGTTGAAAACAACTTTTTTTTTTTTTTTTTTTTCGCTAAATGAAGATTGTATTAAAAAAGAGGGAAAAATACATAGTCTAGGGGCATAACCGCGGAGAACAAAGCAAGTAAACCAAACTAAACATTTAAAGAAAAAAACGTTGCCCTACAACCTTTAAGGAACAGGGACAAGGTCAACTAAATATTTAGTCTACACAGTAAAGTCTAAACACGTAGCCTTAGTAAATCCTCATTATAATAGAATGATCAGCTCTAACATTTCGCTGAAAATAAGTGCAAGTGAAAAGCTTGTGACGAACTGCTAGCTTGATCTCTTCAGTTAAACCAGATGCACCTCTTCTAAGATTAGGATTATGAAGTCTCGAATTTCTTTCCATCCAAACATAAAAAAACGTGGCAGTAACAAACAGATATGTCATTTCCTTTTCAATAGAATTAAGCCCAGTGCTAGTAAAGATATTCCCAGTCTTGAAACTATCCCAGTCGAAAGTAATTCCCACAAACCAAGTGGCAAATATCCTGCGAACATATGAACATGAACAGAAGAGATGCTCATGCGTTTCATTGGCAGTACCACAGAGAAGGCATATCGGGTTAACAGTCATTCTGAAATCTATCATGCGGTCCTTGGTGAGGAGTTTCTCCTGAACAACAAGCCAAGCTGTGAAAGAGAATTTCGGCACTGTGAATTTACACCACACAAAACAATACCAGGGCGGCAGGTTCCCAGTGAGGCGAATATCGTCCCAGATGTCACTGATCTTCAAGTTTCTATACTCTACACCAGCCCAAAGTATACAATCCACATCATGAATTACAGTGCGTGCACAAATCTCCCTCAGAACCTGTATAGAGTAGTCATTAGAAGGTCCCAAGTGCCACTGACCATGGGAGATAATAGTGCTAAGCTTAGCCAAATAACCCGATTCAAGAGACGAAATTGCTCTTCGTCCAACTGTACATATGAGTGGTCTGTTATCACCCCATGGATCATGCCATAGTAGGAAACGAGAGTCACGTCCAACTCTGTAGGTGATGTACGGCATAACTAAGCTCCGGGCATTGAGAATTTTACGAACTCCCCAGGAACAAGATGCAGGGGCATCCATCGTCCAGAATGCGCGATTCTTGAGCAAGAATTTATGAAACCAGTCAAGCCAAAGAGAGTCCTCAGAATTCTGAATTATCCTCCAGATTTGAAGAAAGACTGCACTTTGATTCCAGCTTAGGAGCTCCTTGAACCCCAGACCCCCTTCCACTTTTCTAAGGCAACAGTTTTTCCAAGATACTTTATAGTAACACGAACCAGAAAGATTTCCCTTCCAGAGGAATTTAGCCATCATACTTTGTATAATCTTTATAATCTTCTTAGGCAGGAACAAAATTCAGCCCAATTCCCTTGCATTCCATATATCACAGACTTGAGAAGGAGAGCTCTTCCCGACTGACTCAAATACTTGGAGCACCAGGTTTCCATTCGACCACCTATTTTAGAAATCAGGGGCTGACAGTCTCTGAAAGTGAGCTTCCTGAAATTAGAGGCAAACCAAGATATGACATTGGAAGTGTACCTCTATTAAATCTGGAAACAGCAATTGTAAAGTCCTGAATTTCCGAAGGGACATTCCCAAAGAAGGTGACACACTTCGACTGATTTGTAGAAAGCCCCGACATAGCACAGAACTGATTAATAGCAGCCAGCATTTATTTCACAGATTCTTTATCTCCCCGACAGAACAACAACACATCATCAGCAAAAGTTAAGTGAGTAATATTGGCCTCTTTTGTTCGGCTGTGATGCTTGAACAAAGAGGTCCTCGTTGCATGATTGAGACACACCGACAGAGCCTCCATAGCTAAAACAAATAAATAAGGTGATAGGGGGTCACCCTGTTTCAACCCAGACTTACAGTTGAAATAACCTTCCAGAGAACCATTAACTTTAACAGAGACCATAGATCCCGTAATACAACACTTGAGCCACTTAATGAAAACAGGATGAAAACCTTGGAGAGCAAGCAGATCAAACAAGAAACTCCAGTTAATAGTATCAAAGGCCTTCGACAGATCAAGCTTAAAAGCTATACGAGGCGTACCTCTGTTTAGATGGTAGTCCCGACAAAGTGCCTGAGCTAGAAGAACATGGTCGCCAAGTTTTCTGCCTTTAACAAAAGCAGCTTGATTATTTGAAACAATAGAAGGCATGAAGGGTTGCATTCTGTGAGCTAGAATTTTAGAGATGACTTTATACAAGACATTGCAGCATGAAATTGGCCGAAACTGAGCCATGGAAACAGCATTGTTAACCTTGGGAATAAGAGCAATCGCAGCAGAATTTACTATACGAGGTAAATTAAACTGTTCAAAAAGGAGTGTATGGCAGCAAAGACATCATTTTTTATCACTTCCCAGGCTTTAGAATAAAATTCTGCAGTCATACCATCAGGACCAGGGCATTTGTGCTTCGACAGTCCCTTAAACATTCCAGAAATCTCAGCATTAGTAACAGGTCTGATCATGGAGGAACTATGCTCATCATTCAGCCTCTTAAAACTAAAGTCAGTGGGAATAGGAGTCACCAACTTTGCTGTACCAAGAAGATCTTTATAGAAATTCACAGCAACTTCAGATATCTCCTTATGGGTGAAAACAATACGGCCCTCATTCTCAAGAGATAGAATCTTTCTCCTGTTCCAGTTTGCCTTACAACTGTTGAAAAAATAACGATTGTTACCATCTCCACATTGTAACCACTTAACTCGAGATTTTTGCTTTAAAAAAACTTCATGCTGCAATAACACATCCTTCAGGTCATTTGTAAGCTGCATTTCTTGTGAAAGCCAGTCAGAATTCGGAGAAAGAGGCATGGCCTCTTGAAAAGAGAGAAGCTTTGTCCTCGCATCAGTCACCTTAGCATCCAAATTACCATTTCGAATATTAAATTGCTTGAGATGTTCCTTAATACGTTTAGTCTTAGACATGAGAATGAACCAGGGATCACCATTAACTTCAATATTCCAGTTCTCCAAAAGGGTATGATTAAAATCAGGGTGATCAAGAAGGTGTTGAAACACCTGGAACGGTCGAAAAATTCTTTCTCTAGCAAGTCCCAAGACTACTGCAGCTGGGTTATGATCAGAAAGCCCCTTAGGTAAAAATACAGCTTTAGACAGATCAAAGAAGACAGCCAATGATCATTCACCAGTACCCTGTCAAGTTTTCTTCTCAAGGCTGAGACCAGGTTACTCTCTCTCCAAGTGAAAAGATCCCCCGTAAAGTGCAAGTCAGTGACACCCAACTGGTTAAGACAATTTCTAAAGTCCAGAATACCTTGTTGGGCACGAGGAAGGGGGCCATTAGTTTCATATGGTCTAGCAAAGATGTTAAAATCTCCCGTGAGGCACCAAGCTTTATTCGATCCATTCTCTATCCAATGTCCATTAATATCAGCCAAATTACTCCACAGAACCCTTCTCTCAACAGAGTTATTACTAGCATAAACAACTGTTAGCACAAAGGAGGCTTGATTACCATGATTCAAGACCTGACAAGTGAGATGCTGATCCGAAGATGCTAAATGTTGAACAGACCATCTGTTAGGATCCCATCCTAACCAAATACGTCCATTATTGTGATGTTGGTAATTAAACAGCCAACAGAAATGCCTATTAATAAGACTTGAGAAATACAGGGCATCTCTTTCCTTAACGTGGGTTTCCAAAACGGCAAATAAGCCTAACTGCAGAGAATGAACAAAATCTTGACATAAGAAATTTTTAATGCAGTCCCCGGACGTTATAGGAACAAAAATCAAACTCAATCATATTAGTGAGTTGAAGAAGGGGAGTCCCTCCCCTTTTGAAGCTTTAACTTCTTCTTTTGAGACTTAGTAAGTCTAGCAGCTGGGTTCTTCTTGTCTATCTCATCGACATTACGCAGATTTTTAAAGACTTGAGGCGGGGTTGGGGAGTCATCAGAATGCACAGAGTGCACAGACCCTTCTCCATGCTTACGCTTTACTTCAGTCCACCTTTCAGAGTGAGCAGCATCACACTCATTCACAGACTGCTTAATAGGAGTCACGATAGTATTGCTCACAGGAGGATCTGGACAATTAGGATTACTCTCAGCAGCAACCGGTTGAGCAGTCTTAACCTCAATTTTCTGATCTTTCTTTACCCAGACACGATTAACACGAGGGCAAGCCCCAATAGAATGACCCAAAGAATTACAACAAGAGCAAAACAGAGGTCTAAACGGATACGAAATTTGAACCTTAACAGTAGATTTCCTCTGACACTGGATCAAGAACACAGCTTGTACTTCATTCGGCATAGGGTCACCTAATTTATAAAGAACCTGCATCTTAGCAAACGGCAGGAGATCAAGCTTGGCAGTCAAAGGATCAGCTCCTAGAGGTCTCCCAACTGTACTTGCTAGTCGACTCAACCCCTCAACAGTCCAATAAGAATCTGGAATGTTACTAAGCTTTATCCACATCGGAATAGCACTAATATTATCAGTACCCGGTTTAATACCCCATCTAGTGACCACCATAGGTCGTTTATCAATGTACCATGTTCCTCTAGAGAGAACTGCATCACGCTCCTGCTCATCTTTAAACTTGAACACATAGGTTCGATTATCCTTCTGAAAAACATCTTGCAAACCTTTGACAGCCCACATCTTGGCTGCAAACTCAGCCACCTCCTTGTAAGGCTTGGTTCCTTTGGTGAAAGACCCAACAACACAACTTTTGTATTTATCATTCCCTTTTCTTAGCTCTTCCAGAGGGGGTTCCACAATCATCGATTCACCAGGGGGGAGGAAGCGAAAGGAAGGGGGGGGAGGACAATCTCTCTTAAGAACTGTGGCCCAAGATTTTAAAGGGGTCTCCCCTTTACTCACCTCAGCCACCTTATCACCCTTAACATTGCTATTCTCCTTCAAAATCTTATCATCAATTCCAACCAAAGGCTTCGAAGACTTAGGTGAGCTGGACCTTTCTTCAAACACCGTATGAGCAGCCGAATCTGGCATTTTGTCCTTCATTTTATCAGTGAAAGGATTGGGGCCTCTGTTCACAACCTCATCTTTGAGTAAGGGGAGCCCAAATTCATCTCTAGATGGAATCCCACCACCAAATCCATCCTTAACCTGGTGATTAAGAACTTGTTGTTCCGAAAACCCCATTGCTCGGAGAAAGCCTAAAACATCCGTGAGCTTTCTTCTGGTGGCTATGAGCGCATCTCTCTCATGCTTAGAGGCACTAAGCATTATAGCAATCTCTGCCTAACTTCAACTTGCAACACAACTTAGCTATTTCTGAATAACCATTTAATCACTTCTCGATCAATGCCTCGATCAACGTCTCGTTCCATTCTATACGATGGCAAAATATTATTTCAGTCGTCGGATCAGACGGATTAACTAAGCTCGAAAAGCATTAAGACCTATTTATATCTACCCTTCGCATATACATGCCACATAGTCAGACAAACACATAGCACATAGTTGAACAATTAACTTTTATAGCCATTAAAAAGTCAATATTGATAAGTTAACATTTAACATGTTTCAGTTAACCATGTCACCTATTCTTATCTATTTAATATCCTTCAACAAGTAAAACTATATAGTTCTAACGAAAATTCGACAGCACTTCCTCTATTTATCGGACTATCCACCTGTTTTCTTATATTATTCAACAAGTAACCAACTCAATCCAACTCAATAAACAAATAAGTACTGGACCAATATCAATTAAAACACAATATCACAGTATGCACACTTGCATAGCTAGATTTGAAATCATATATCACTATTAAACATGATTAACACTGACCAACCAAGTATAACCTCCTCCTATGCACTAATCAAAGAAAGAAGACGAGAACAAATAGTTCAAACAGCCCTCACTCTATGATTTTTAATAAACTGAAAATTTATCTCTTTAATACAAAATTCTATGAGACACTCCTAAACATTATTCCAATCTACTATAAAATTTCAGAAGAAAATTCCATGTTTAAGGGAGTAAAACAGGGCCTGCAAGTCAAGAACCTGAGTCTGTCCTGCAGAACCAGCCCCACGCTAAGAATTTTAATAAAAGAAAAATTGGTCTGTTTTGTATGAAATTTTAATGACATTACAGACACTAACATCTAACTCCAGTAAAGATTTCAGAATTAAACACCAAGTATAAGACCTCCAAACAGAGTCTGCAATCAGTATAACAGACCCTGTCCAGTATTTTCTGCGCATACCATACTAAAACGGTCATATCTCCTAGCTCGCTAATCGAATCGATTCGATTCTTTCGAGCACATAAACTAGACTCTGAGGAGCACATAACCACACAAAGATTAGGCATATAGTCTGACTCTATGAGCCCAGAAATGTACTGCAAAACAGATCAGCAGCAACTCGAATTCAACGGATTATGTATAAATCTAAATTTTAGCCCAATACTTAAACTCCTAAACACCATTTTGAAAACATTTACACAAAATCTTAACTGAAAGCTTGAATACTCAGTTATATCCTCATAATTCATGTACATGAGTCATCCGATTATACTACTATTTTGCGTACTAATTATAATCATACTACAACAACCAATTCAAATATCAATTAAGCACAAATTCAATCATACAATTACTAAAACCAATCTCAAATTCCAAAAATTCAATCAACCTTCAATTACAAGCATATAATCAGTTTATATACATACAAACACACATAAATCAGATTATACACACATAAATCAGATTATACACAATTGACTCGATTAAAGTTGGAAACAACTTTTAGCTTCATTTCAGACTTGTTGATGTTGATCAACTTGTAGCTTCATTTTCGGTTGTTTGAAGTTGGAAGCGACTTTTAGTTTCATCTTTACTCGTTTGAGCTGAGAACAACTTGTAGCTTCATTATTGACTCTATTAAAGTTGGAAACAACTTGTAACTTCATTTCAGACAGGTTTGAAGTTGAAAAAACTTGCAGCTTCATTTTCGGTTGTTTGAAGTGGGAACGACTTTTAGTTTCATCTTTACTCGTTTGAGCCTGGAAACAACTTGTAGCTTCATTATTGACTCGATTGAAGTTGGAAACAACTTGTAGCTTCATTATTGACTCGATTGAAGTTGGAAACAACTTGTAGCTTCATTATTGACTCGATTGAAGTTGGAAACAACTTGTAACTTCATTTCAGACAGGTTCGAAGTTGAAAACAGCTTGTAGCTTCATTTTTGGTGTTTGAAGTTAGAAACAACTTTAGTTTCATCTTTACTCGTTTGAGCTTGGAAACAACTTGTAGCTTCATTATTGACTCAATTGAAGTTGGAAACAACTTGTAGCTTAATTTCAGACTTGTTTGATGTTGAAAACAACTTGTAGCTTAATTTTCGGTTGTTTGAAGTTCGAAACAACTTTTAGTTTCATCTTTACTCGTTTGAGCCCAGAAACAACTTGTAGCTTCATTATTGAATCGATTGAAGTTGGAAACAACTTGTAACTTCATTTCAGACATGTTTGAAGTTGAAAACAACTTGTAGCTTCATTTTCGGTGTTTGAAGTTGGAAGCGACTTTAGTTTCATCTTTACTCGTTTGAGCTGGGAAACAACTTGTAGCTTCATTATTGACTCGATTAAAGTTGGAAACAACTTGTAACCTCATTTCAGACAGGTTTGAAGTTGAAAAACAACTTGTAGCTTCATTTTCGGTTGTTTGAAGTTGGAAACGACTTTTAGTTTCATCTTTACTCGTTTGAGCCTGGAAACAACTTGTAGCTTCATTATTGACTCGATTGAAGTTGGAAACAAACTTGTAGCTTCATTATTGACTCGATTGAAGTTGGAAACAACTTGTAGCTTCATTTCAGACTTGTTTGAAGTCGAAAAACATTTGTAGCTTATTTTCGGTTGTTTGAAGTTGGAAACAACTTTTAGTTTCATCTTACTCGTTTGAGCCCGGAAAGAACTTGTAGCTTCATTATTACTCGATTGAAGTTGGAAACAACTTGTAGCTTAATTTCAAACTTGTTTGATGTTGAAAAAAACTTGTAGCTTAATTTTCGGTTGTTTGAAGTTCGAAACAACTTTTAGTTTCATCTTTACTCGTTTGAGCCAAGAAACAACTTGTAGCTTCATTATTGAATCGTTGAAGTTGGAAACAACTTGTAACTTCATTTCAGACATGTTTGAAGTTGAAACAACTTGTAGCTTCATTTTCGGTTGTTGAAGTTGGAAGCGACTTTTAGTTTCATCTTTACTCGTTTGAGCTGGGAAACAACATGTAGCTTTCATTTTGACTCGATTAAAGTTGGAAAAACTTGTAGCTTCATTATTGACCGATTGAAGTTGGAAAACAACTTGTTAGCTTCATTATTGACTCGATTAAAATTGGAAACAACTTTTAGCTTCATTTCAGGACTTGTTTGATTTGATCAACTTGTAGCTTCATTTTCGGTTGTTTGAGTTCGAGAAAAAACTTTTAGTTTCATCTTTCTCGTTTGAGCCCAGAAACAACTTGTAGCTTCATTATTGAGTCGATTGAAGTTGGAAACAACTTGTGGTTTTATTTCAGACTTGGTTGATGTTGAAAACAGCTTGTAGCTTCATTTTTGGTTGTTTGAAGTTAGAAACAACTTTTAGTTTCATCTTTCCTCGTTGAGCCTGGAGGAACAACTTGTAGCTTCATTATTGATCAATTGAAGTTGGAAACAACTTGTAGCTTAATTTCAGACTTGTTTTGATGTTGAAAACAACTTGTAGCTTAATTTTCGGTTGTTTGAAGTTCGAACAACTTTTAGTTTCATCTTTACTCGTTGAGCCAGAAACAACTTGTAGCTTCATTATTGATCGATTGAAGTTGGAAACAACTTGTAACTCATTTCAGACATGTTTGAAGTTGAAAACAACTTGTAGCTTCATTTTCGGTTGTTTGAAGTTCGAAACAACTTTTAGTTTCATCTTTACTCGTTGAGCCCGGAAAACAACTTGTAGCTTCATTATTGACTCGATTGAAGTTGGAAACAACTTGTAGCTTCATTCAAACTTGTTTGATGTTGAAAAAACCCCTTGTAGCTTTCATTTTCGGTTGTTTGAAGTTCGAAAAACACTTTCTTTAGCTCATTTTCGTTTGTTTGAAAAGTGGAAGTCGACTTTT